>NC_091205.1:5819779-6119779 GCF_040958095.1 Procambarus clarkii | reverse complement strand
AGAGTATGGCGGCTCCCAACACCTCTGAATTAATTGCAATGGGTCGAGTATGGTACCCAGTCCAATCAACTCGGAGCGGTCTCCTTTTCAATAAATCTAATTTTAACAGCCTAATCTTACTAACTAACCTTAATCATATCAGCCCGCATGACCCAAGATTCGCCAATCCCCACTCAAACGCACTGTTGTGGGGCGCACTGCTAATCCTGGCCCGCGGCTGTCTCCTTAGCATCCGCGCACGTGTTCGAACGGCTAGACGCGTGAGCCTTTCAACAATTTCAAACAAACTTGTTGAAACCACCGCTGTGCACCATTGTAACACGGGTTAGGGTTCCTCTCTCTTTACTTCCTTCTTTCTACTCCCTCTACCCGTATTCTTACTTTTATTTCTAAACCAAGGGACTCCAAAACTTTTACCAAAGCCAACTCCACGCCACGTGGTCCTAAGACGATTGACCGACTTAGGATTCTACACCCAGTATGACGTGACCTAAGCTCTGAACAAAACCCTAGAGTCACCTCTGCTGCCACCACCAGACCAGTAATACAAGAGCAATGATCGAGGTCTGGATCGATCACGCTAATTAATCAACCTAGGGGCTTGATCCCCACTATAAACGATGACCTTGAGTGTGGAATAAATTACACGGTAATGATGATTCCGATTCGATGTTAGAATCGGCGCCCAATACAACTCTGCCTCGTGTGGACCACGTGACCAGGACAAGTTTACACATAACCAAATGGAAACAATAAAATGCAAATTAATAACAAATTTAATTTATTAAAAGAAAACTAAAACAAAATCTAAATGTGTTCACTCCCTATCACTTTAACACTCCCTACTTGACCTGAATGGCAAATGAGAAGACTATTTCTATACATAACCATAGCAACTATACCTTGGGCGACCAGCTAGATGTCTTGGGGAGAGGTAAGATGTTTGACCTCTCCCAGCTGCTCCCGTATTCACACTGCTTTTTCCCTTGTCTCGTCTCCCCCAGACAGAACATTGTATCCTTGCGCCTAGTCAAAGTTCTACCCAGTTACTAGCAAGGTTTAAGTTATAACAATTAAACTCGGTTGTACTTAATTGATCCAGACTAGTTGAATTATTTTACTGAAATAAATTACACAAGCCTCTAACGGCAGAGCTGTTCCCGATCACAAAAATGGTTATTAAAACTTTGAGAAATATTAGACATGTCAACCCTGCTGACCTATGACCGCCGGTCACTCCGCCTCAAAAGTTAGATCTGATTCGTGACGTCACTGATGGTGACTTAAACTCAATAATTAGAATACTCTTGATATTGTATCCAGTACTATTATACAATACAATTTTAATGCAAAATGAATAAAGGCTAATTTTCTCTAAATTACTTGAATACTATAGGATGATTCATTATACGCAGATATGAACAAAGCGTCGGTTATTTCCACCGCGAATTCCCCTGGGGGTCAGGTCACCATGCGGCTCAGCTTCCCATTCTCTTTTGTCGATAAACCACTCTGGATAATTCTTACAACAGCCTAGTCTGTTACACACTGTCCTCACCCATGGAACACTGTCCTCGCCCATGGCACTGTCCTCACCCATGGTACACTGTCCTCACCCATGGAACACTGTCCTCGCCCATGGTACACTGTCCTCACCCATGGTACACTGTCCTCACCCATGGAACACTGTCCTCACCCATGGAACACTGTCCTCGCCCATGGTACACTGTCCTCACCCATGGTATACTGTCCTCACACCATGGTACAATGTCCTCACCCATGGTACACTGTCCTCACCCATGGTACACTGTCCTCACCCATGGTACACTGTCCTCACCTATGGTACACGGTCCTCACCCATGGTACACTGTCCTCACCCATGGAACACTGTCCTCACCCATGGTACACGGTCCTCTCCCATGGTACACTGTCCTCACCTATGGTACACGGTCCTCACCCCATGGTACACTCTCCTCACCCATGGTACACGGTCCTCACCTCATGGTACACAGTCCTCACCCATGGTACACTACCCTCAACCATGGTACACAGTCCTCTCCCATGGTACACTGTCCTCACCCATGGTACACTGTCCTCACCCATGGTACACGGTCCTCACCCATGGAACATTGTCCTCACCCATGGTCCATTGTCCTCACCCATGGTACACTGTCCTCACCCATGGTACACTACCCTCAACCATGGTACACTGTCCTCACCCATGGTACACGGTCCTCACCCATGGTACATTGTCCTCACTCATGGTACACAGTCCTCACCCATGGTACACTGTCCTCGCCCATGGTACACTGTCCTCTCCCATGGTACACTGTCCTTACCCATGGTACACTGTCCTCACCCATGGTACACTGTCCTCTCCCATGGTACACTGTCCTCACCCATGGTACACTGTCCTCACCCATGGTACACTGTCCTCACCCATGGTACACTGTCCTCACCAATGGTACAATGTCCTCACCTATGGTACACGGTCCTCACCCCATGGTACACGGTCCTCACCCATGGTACACTGTCCTCACCCATGGTAAACTGTCCTCACCCCATGGTACACTGTCCTCACCCATGGTACACTATCCTCACCCATGGTACAATGTCCTCACCCATGGTACACAGTCCTCACCCATGGTACAATGTCCTCACCCATGGTACACAGTCCTCACCCATGGTACATAGTCCTCACCCATGGTACACTGTCCTCACCCATGGTACACTGTCCTCACACCATGGTACACAGTCCTCACCCATGGTACACTGTCCTCACCCATGGTACACGGTCCTCACCCATGGTACACGGTCCTCACCCATGGTACACAGTCCTCACCCATGGTACACGGTCCTCACCCATGGTACACGGTCCTCACCCATGGTACACAGTCCTCACCCATGGTACACTGTCCTCACCCATGGTACACTGTCCTCACCCATGGTACACTGTCCTCGCCCATGGTACACAGTCCTCACCCATGGTACACGTTCCTCACCCATGGTACACGGTCCTCACCCATGGTACACGGTCCTCGCCGATGGTACACGGTCCTCACCCATGGTACACAGTCCTCACCCATGGTACACTACCCTCAACCATGGTACACTGTCCTCACCCATGGTACACGGTCCTCACCCATGGTACACTGTCCTCACCCATGGTACACTATCCTCACCCATGGTACACTGTCCTCACCCATGGTACACTGTCCTCACCCATGGTACACTGTCCTCACACCATGGTACAATGCCCTCACCCATGGTACACTGTCCTCACCCATGGTACACTGTCCTCACCCATGGAACACTGTCCTCGCCCATGGTACACGGTCCTCACCCATGGTACACGGTCCTCACCCATGGTACACGGTCCTCACCCATGGTACACGGTCCTCACCCATGGTACACGGTCCTCACCCATGGTACATTGTCCTCACCCATGGTACACGGTCCTCACCCATGGTACATTGTCCTCACCCATGGTACACGGTCCTCACCCATGGTACATTGTCCTCACCCATGGTACACGGTCCTCACCCATGGTACACGGTCCTCTCCCATGGTACACTGTCCTCACCCATGGTACACGGTCCTCACCCATGGTACATTGTCCTCACCCATGGTACACGGTCCTCACCCATGGTACACGGTCCTCGCCCATGGTATAGTTGGCGAAGGGTGTAGTAATCCCCCTCGATAACGACCAATTTGCATCTAAAAAAGAAATCGATTACGTTATTGGCGAACATTAATCTGAAAGAGAAGAGCGAAGGAGGCAGGAAGAGACAGATAACGCAGGAAGAGACAGATAACGCAGGAAGAGAAAGATAACGCAGGAAGAGACAGATAACGCAGGAAGAGACAGATAACGCAGGAAGAGACAGATAACGCAGGAAGAGACAGATAACGCAGGAAGAGACAGATAACGCAGAATGAGACAGATAACGCAGGAAGAGACAGATAACGCAGGAAGAGAGAGATAACGCAGGAAGAGACAGATATCGCAGGAAGAGACAGATAACGCAGAAAGAGACAGATAACGCAGGAAAAGACATAGAGTAGGAGGAGAAGGAGAGGGAGTTAAAGACGGAGTGTTATAGAGTATTACTGGCCTACCAAAGAAGGTACCAAAGAATTGAGTTCATTAATGAACTCAATTCTTTGGTACCTTCAATAAAATTCACTTGTGAGACTGAGGAGAATGGTACTCTTCCGTTTTTGGACATTATGATTCATAGAGTCGCTAGAAAGTTCAAATTTAATGTGTATAGGAAACCTACCAACGTGGGGTCGTATGTTCATTTTTATTCGAATCATCATAGTAAAGTTAAACAGGCAGTATTTTCAGGAATGTTTCTAAGAGCTTTGAGGGTTTGCAGCCCTGAGTTTTTTGATGAAGAGATTGCTAAAATATATGAAATTGGGAAGAGTTTACAATATCCTAAGAGGTTTTTGGATTTCTCGTTTGTACAAGCCAAACGTACGTTTTATAATCACGTCCCTAAGGCGAAACCAAAAATTATTAACTCATTGGTGGTACCTTATGCGAGTGGACTTGAAAAATTGTCTCTGATTTTTAAGAAACTTAATATAAATTTTGGTGTTCACTAATAGTACGATCAAATCCAATTCAATAAAAAACTCCCCTGATACAGCAGGTTGTGTGTATTCGATTCCCTGCAATGATTGTGATTCTGTGTACCTTGGACAAACAGGAAAGTCCTTACAATTGCGGTTGTCACAACATGCTTATAGTATTAGAACTGCCCAAACGTCTAATGCATTGTATCTACATACGAGTTTATGCGATCACAATATTAACTGGAATGGGGCAAAAAGCATTACCAATTGTGGGGATTTCGTGGAACGGAATTTGATTGAGTCTGCTCTAATCAGTGTCCAAATCTTCTTAATGTTAGTACTGGAATGTACAAACTTGATCCATTTTTAAGTTATAATATTGCACAACAGTTTAAGAAACAACTCTGATAGAGAGGCTTACAATGTCTCATTATAATTGTATATTCATATATTGTGTGTTCATGAGGCTTTTCTTTAATCTTTCATCCTTATTCTCTGACCGCTTAATCCTCTTTGACCATTTTAAGCTAAGCTATACCTGATTTTGGTTAATTACACCTGACCAACCCTAGGGATGGGTTGGTCAGGTGTCGGCCTATATATCCTCCCCCTTCTCCCTTCTCCTTAGTCAGTCTGGTGTTGACAAAGGCTTTAACAAAGCCGAAACGTTCACCTCATTTCATATTTCTCTGTGGATTTTCCGCATAAAATGATCAGTGTTTTGTGATCGTCAATTGCATATATATATATATATATATATATATATATATATATATATATATATATATATATATATATATATATATATATATATATATATATATATATATATATATATATATATATATATATATATATATATATATATATATATATATATATATATATATATATATATGTTTCATTGAATATGACCGCATATTCTGTATTTACTATTTTCTGGTTTAGGGCTTTTATCCCTCTAACTATTTTCTTAGCATCAGGGCTTAGCTAAAATAGGAGTTCTCCAAAACTCATTTTCGTAATTTTAAGGTGAAGAAAAGAAGTGAATTACTATAGAATATTACACTTATTTATACAATTTGCACAACGTTTCGAACCTCCATAGTTCATTCTCAAGTGAAGAGATTTTACAGGGCTGGTTGATTTTATACCCGCACTGGGTCAGGTGATAAGACAATAAAGGTGAAAACAAGGTGGGATACATAAGGGATAAATGTGGGGGTGAAACATAAGAACATAAGAATAGAGGTATCTACAGAAGGCTTATTGGCCATACGAGGCAGCTTCTATCTACATACAAAGATTAATCAGGTGAAATTGGCCTGTTATGTTGGACATTGTCTTCTATGCTGGCATCGTTATGTTCTGGTCTTGTCCTTTCTCTCATGGTGGGTAGAGTAAATAGTTCCGTGATTTGGGTGTTCATGGTAGGTTGTTCTATTCTTATGTGAATTGCTTCAAGAATTTGTAATCTTCTTGCATCTTGGGTTTTGTCTATTATGCAGGTATTTTTGTTCAACATTTCTCTTGTTAGGGTGATGTCATGGGCTTGTCTCATGTGATTCCTGGGGGCACCGGACTGAAGATGGCATGTCAAACGCCTCGTCAGCTTGGTCGACGTCATACCTATGTACTTACATTGAAGGTTACATCCTTCGTGGGGGCAAGTGTACATGTATACAACGCTTGACTGCTGTAGAGGGTTCTCCGTCGGCTTCGGGCTGTTTTTGATAAGGAGTTCGGAAGTCTTCTTGGTTTTGTAGAATATTATCAGGTTTATGTTTTGGTTAGGAGTAGTGCTTTTTACTCCTTTACGGATTATTTCTTTCATTATTCTTTGCTCTTTTATATGTTCACTGTGCATGGTTGATTTGTAATATAATTTTATTGGAGGTATTGTGGTTTCTGTTCTAGGTTCAGGATTATACCAACGGTCCAAGTGTCTTCTTAAGCAGCGTTTATTTCCGCGTTGCTATATCCGTTGTTCACCAATACCTGAGTTACTCTTTCAAACTCTCTACTCACGTTGCTCCATTCAGAGCAGTGGGTAAGCGCTCGACGAATATAAGCATTGAGAACACTGGCTTTGTATCTTTGGGGGCACTCACTTCTACCGTTCAGGCATAATCCAATGTTGGTGGGCTTGGTATATACGTTGGTGCTTAAAGAGGTTCCTGTTTTTGTTATTAGTACATCCAAGAATGGCAGACAGTTATTTTCACTATTTTCATGTGTAAATCGGAGTACTGACTCTCTCTCTCTAGATGTCTTTTTATGTCAATTAGTTCAGCTGAGTCTTTTACTATTACGAATATGTCTGCTACTGAAGACCCTGTCTTCGATGGTTCCCATATAAAAATTAGCAAATAAAACTCCTAAGGGGGAGCCCATTGCTACTCCGTCTCTTTGTAAATACATGTCTCCTTGTGGACTGATGAAAGGGGCTTCCTTTGTACATGCTTCGAGAAGACTCTTCAAGTGTGGCTCAGGTATGTCTAATTTGGGGGGTGCTCTCGTCTCTGTATACTCTGTCCAGTATCATTCCTATGGTTGTGTCGATTGGGACGTTGGTAAATAGGGATTCAACGTCCAGGGAAGCAATAATTCCATCGGGCTGGTTAGATTTGATCAATTCTAGGAAATCTGCTGATGATTGTAGAGCAGATTTCCTAGAATAGAAAGATATATATATATATACATATATATATATATATATATATATATATATATATATATATATATATATATATATATATATATGAGGTGAAACATAGAGGCTGCAGAAGGCTTATTGGCCCATACGAGGCAGCTCCAATCTAAACACAAAGATTTTTCCAGTGTAATTGACCTATTATGTTGGACATTGTCTTTTGTGTTGGCATCGATATGTTCTTGTAGAACATATCGATGCCAACATCAAGAACATATATATATAAATATATATATATATATATATATATATATATATATATATATATATATATATATATATATATATATTTATATAAATAATATATAAATATATATATATACATATATATATATATATATATATATATATATATATATATATATATATATATATATATATATATATAAATATACTAATATATATATATATATATTAGTATATTTTGGTAGCAGTCTTTCCTGTAGACATATATTATTAAATATGACCGAAAAAGTAAGATTAATAATTCTAACACGAATTTTCTCGATCTTTCTTATGTTTCTTTTCACTGTTGATGGTAAATGAAAAATCAATTCACCAAAATTCATTTTTATTTCTAGTCTGATGCGACACTTGAGCGCGTTTCGTAAAACTTATTACATTTTTAAAGATTTTAGTTTGCACACACACAACTTATAACTGAATAGAGCTTAAACATCTTCGATTTTTTATACCTACATTTGGGTGAGGTGATATGTTACAACAGTTTTGGATGGGGTGAAAACAATCTTTCAACACAAGCCAGAACACGAAACAATGGGTATTGAAGGTAAGAATGGAAGTAATTGCAGAGGGCCTATTGGCCCATATTTCTTGATGCTTCTATATTGGAGGTGAGTTTTGAAGTGGGTAGAATATAGTTGTGCATTAATTGGCTGTTAATTGCTGGTGTTGACTTCTTGATGTGTAGTGCCTCGCAGATGTCAAGCCGCCTACTATCGCTGTATCTATCGATGATTTCTGTGTTGTTTGCTAAGATTTCTCTGGTGATGGTTTGGTTGTGAGAAGAGATTTTATGTTCCTTAATTAAGGAACTCGTCTTCTTTAAGAATGACGTATATTGGCGACTTGTCACCTCTCCTGACAACTATCTCCTTGTTCTCACGAAGGCTTTTAGCTGCCGCTTTGAGCTCGGGGGACAGTATGGTGCTTCTGTAATTGCCTCGATTCTTTCCTCCTTCCGCAATAAGTTCTGCTTCTAAGGTATCTTTGGTATTGACCTTGTTTTGTGTCTCGAGGTCGAATATATATATATATATATATATATATATATATATATATATATATATATATATATATATATATATATATATATATATATATATATATATATGCCTCTCACATCTGAAGTAAAATCAATACAAATGCTGAACTAGATACAGGGATTACGTAAAGAGAGAGAGAGAGAGAGAGAGAGAGAGTAAAATGGAAAAAAAATATTGAAACACATAAATAATTGAAGTCCTCCTATCACTAAATTGTTTTACTAAACTATATTTGTCACAAAAATTTAATATGCATAATTTGCAAAAATATCAACGTAGTAAATAATTTTGTTCAGAGAAATACAGAGAAATACTGATCATGCTGAGCCAGGATTCATGTGAAGCTCCTTTCCTCTTGGTACACTTGAAGAGAGAGGGTTCATCAGGAACCCTTCCTCGTGGTACACTTGAACAGAGAAGGTTCAACAGGAACCCTTCCTCGTGGTACACTTGAAGAGAGAGGGTTCATCAGGAACCCTTCCTCGTGGTACACTTGAAGAGAGAGGGTTCAACAAGAACCCTTCCTGGCATGGCGCTTCCCTCTTGACCTTCACCTCTCGCCACTCTTGACGAAGCTTGGGTACTGAAAGCGAAAAATGTGCAGAGATGATGCTCTCCGGAGATCGAGTCGGGAGAAGCAATGCATTGCCTCATAAATAGAACGGGCGAGGTACCGTCAAATTGAGAGAGAGAGATTGAGAGATGGGGAGAGAGAGAGAGAGAGAGAGAGATGGGGAGAGAGAGAGAGAGAGAGATGGAGAGAGAGAGAGAGAGAGAAACAGAGACAGAGACAGAGACAGAGACAGAGAGAGTTAAATGGTGTTTATCCAAAGAGTTATCCTACTTGGGCTGGACGGTAGAGTAACGGTCTCGCTTCATGCAGGTCGGCGTTCAATCCCCGCTCGTCCAAGGGGTTAGGCACCATTCCTTCTTCCTCCCCCCCCCCCCCAACCCCGCTCCTCCATCCCATCCCAAAATCCCCCCAAAGAGTTATCCACCTATAACAATATATTACTTATTTAATGGGATTGGTTTTCCACCTCTTTGTGATATTTTGTGTCAACATATGATTTAGTTTTTAATCCAAAGTAATATAATTACCACAAATATAAATATTTTTCGAACATAAAGTTTCCAAAAGATCATATTTTTCAACCGTCAGGCAGACTTCCTCGCCCACTGGCATACATTTTACAGCTTGCTGAGTTATTGCACATCCATTTTTTCATTTTATACATGCATATTTATTTTCCACGTCGTAATGTTCCATTCACACTTTTCGCGTAAGGAAAATATTTTTTCACACTGATTTTTCAGTATGAAATGTTTTTTTATTCTCAGTTTTCTGAACCTTGTTATAAGCCTAACAATTATGAAGCTGTTATTGAATCGCGTGTTTTTATTGCCGATATCTTTTTGCGTGAGGAATATGCACATTTTGTCTTTGTTTTTGCATTTGTTTATGCAGTGATGACCGGGAGAGAAATGTGTTTTCATGACAGAGAAAATCCGAAGGAGTCGTGATGAGGATTCGAACTTGTGCGGTGGGTGTTCCGACGCGCACGACCCAAACAATCACACGACGACATTGTAAAATGATTGCAACCTGGAGTTCTGCTGATCACACGAGGGATTGTGTGTGGGAACACACAGCGCATAGGTTCGAATCCTCATCACGGCTCCTACGGATTTTCCTATTGATACATTACGTTAGTGGCATTGCTCTCTGTTGTTGTTGGAAATGTTTTTGTCCAGTGAATGTTTTTGTACAATGAATATTTTCATGAATGCTTGAAAGTCCAGTGTTAAGCATTCGGACCTGTGTTTCTGGTCATGTTTGTATGTTTGCCAATCAGTCAATCTTTTATAGTCAGGAAATTTTTATAGCAAGACATTCTTAAGTTCAATAAGAATATCATTACATTCTCGTATGAATTCCTTGGGTGTCGAGCCGCAATCATATTAAGTTTTAGTCTTGAAATAATCGTGTTCTGGTTATTCATGATGTTTGACAAAGAAGGAACGCATAAAAGCCTTGATCTTGTACAGAACAGTGAACACAGAAACATCTCCCCGGTCACGGAGACTCTTCAACTGACACTTCCAGCCACCACCTGACTTGTTTCTCAACTCCAAAACAAGTTTAATCGAACTTCTGAAGTTTACTGTTGTGGAGTTTATGGTGGTCGAGTGTTTAACATTGCAGGTAAGACTCACGTGTGAGTCTCAGCTCAACTCAGCTACCGGGACTCACGTGTGTGAGTCCCGGTAGCTGAGTTGGATTCGTTCGAGCTCACAATCGCGAATTCCGGGTTTGAATCCCGGGCAGGACAGAAATGGTTGGGTATGTTTCCTATTACCTAATTATCCAACTCACATCGCAGTAAATAGGAACCCAGGAGTTAGTCATCTTGTGGGGTTGCATCCTAGGCAGAGTCAGTAGTTCGACCTTATGGGGGGGGGGGGAGGGAGGGGCTGGATATAGACACCCCCCTAACATGTATATATATATTCTCTGGCTGCCTTTCCCTTGACACAATGAGGTGATATAGGATCTGCTTGTCAAGGGCCTATTGACCTTTTGCAGTTCATTTACTCTTAAGTTCTTAGAATGCTTAGTAGGCGATTCTTAGTTATCATCGCATAAGCAAACTCACACGAAGGGTGTTCACTTCGTGTTTGAACAATCAATTTATTCTATCAATTCAATCACTACTCCCAGTAGTAGTTCCATGTTGTCTAGCTGGTGTGAATATCGTCTGTGTATTCTTAACACGAAACTAACCCAAGGATGAAGTTACTGGAAATAGAAGTTAAAGGACGTCCTCCAGGAATGAGGTGCAGATGATTGTTATGGTTCTTATGGTTCTCTGGCAATGGCTCAACTGCTTTCAGACAATTTCATTAAGCACTCCTTGGAGAGCTTGTTGAAGAAAATCCCTAAGTAGATATGGAACACAACCAGACATTAATAACTCTATTACAGTATGGTTATATATATAAAGTCAGAATCAGGACATAGGAACTAAAGATTATTTAGCATTTAACTTAACCTGTGTTATCAGATGTTTGTCAAAATTATGTTGTCATTATATAGTTGTTATTATTAATTTATATGATTTAGGTGTGATGAACAACAAACAGTTGCCAGTGAGTTCTGGCCACGGAACGGGTAACTTTCATGATCTAGATGTACAGCTGTCTTCTTTCACCGAGGTGATATATATTACGTACTAGGCTGAATATAACGAAGTGATTTAAAGAACGTGCTAGCTGGTCTGAGCAACTGTGGGATGTTCTCGCTGGTCTCATATCGCTCCATCACCTTCCCTCTATGAAATGTAATATAAAGAGGCAAGTGCATTAATCCAATCGTATAAACACTTCAAACGGCTTTGAAACCTTTTTAGCAACTAACTGTTGAAGTTGTTTTTTCGGATCAGGAACTTGAATCCTAGTATTAAATTCGATAAGATTTGTAGTATTTTCAATTAAAATATTCAATTTTTAAAATTTATTAGTAGACTTCTTTCCTTCTATGAATTCGTCTGTTGATTTTAGGGTGACCAAGAGATTTCGAAGAACGCTCTTCATGAAGCTAAGTGTTCATTTTGTGTCTGATTCCCATCTAGAAATAGCCCACCAGAAAGCTTTTTGATGACCAAACCACACGTGAAGATGAGAAGACGACAACGTTTCGATTTGATAATGGTCCAGGACCCTTATCAAACCATAGTGAGTTAAACCATTATGAGTCCAGGACCATTATCAGTCACGTTATTGTGACTCATCGTCTGCATTACGTTTCTTACAATCACCGCCAAGCTCATCTGTGATGATTCCTGTTGCAAATGTTACACCACTCAACACGCCCTCAGCAGTTGTCTCCTCTGCTCTGGAGAGATTTAGGAATACTTCTCTCTCTTGAAATTGTTATTGTTAAGAGCTCTACCAAGTAGAGGAGCATACGTCCCCTTCCTACCATGCTATAAACATTATTTCATCACGTTTTTATCTTCCCATCTGTTTCAGTGCTCCTTCCCTTTCTTGCTTCCCTCTCCTCAATTTGTTCAAACAACGTCTCTTCCCTCTCTTTCCCCCTCACATCTCCTAATGAAGAACCTTCTCTTCTTTATGTCTCATGAAAATCTTGTTACAACCCCGCGTGCTTCTGATTCGCAAGTCTTTATGTACTAATTCTGATGTACTCACCAACATGTACTCACCAACATGTACTCACCAACATGTACTCACCAAGATGTAGTCACCAATATGTACTCACTAAGATGTACTCACCAAGATGTACTCATCAAGATGTACTCACCAAGATGTACTAACCCTGATGCACTCACCAAGATGTACTCACCAAGATGTACTCGCCAAAATGTACTCACCATGATGTACTCATCAACGTGTACTCACCAAGATGTACTCACCAAGATGTACTCACCAAGATGTACTCACCAAGATGTACTCACCAAAATGTACTCACCAAGATGTACTCACCAAGATGTACTCACCAAGATGTACTCGCCAAGATGTACTCACCATGATGTACTCACCAAGATGTACTCACCAAGATGTACTCACCAAAATGTACTCAGCAAGATGTACTCACCAAGATGTACTCACCAAGATGTACTCACCAAGATGTACTCACCAAAATGTACTCACCAAGATGTACTCACCAAGATGTACTCACCAAGATGTACTCACCAACATGTACTAACCCTGATGTACTCACCAAGATGTACTCACCAAGATGTACTCACCAAAATGTACTCACCAAGATGTACTCACCAAGATGTACTCACCAAGATGTACTCACCAAGATGTACTCACCAACATGTACTAACCCTGATGTACTCACCAAGATGTACTCACCAAGATGTACTCACCAAAATGTACTCACCAAGATGTACTCACCAAGATGTACTCACCAAGATGTACTCACCAAGATGTACTCACCAACATGTACTAACCCTGATGTACTCACCAAGATGTACTCACCAAGATGTACTCACCAAAATGTACTCACCAAGATGTACTCACCAAGATGTACTCACCAAGATGTACTCACCAAGATGTACTCACCAAGATGTACTCACCAAGATGTACTCACCAAGATCCAAGATGTACTCACCAAGATGTACTCACCAAGATGTACTCACCAAGATGTACTCACCAAGACATGAGTGCAGGGTCGCGCAACCTCAATCTCGGTCTTCCAATATGTTTTTTTTCACATTGAACTATAATGTCCACGAATTTATTATCAAGTTTACATGTGCTGGTGAGGATTGAAGCTTCAACCACTTTCTTGTGTATTCCACACTATGTAACTTACAACTCTGACTCTAAGGAAGTGCTTTCTAAAATTTATTTTAACTTATTTATATTTCATTTATATCTTTACACCTCATTTATGTTGTTCTAATGTGTGAACATTTGTTTGTCTTCTTGTTAGATAAGCATTTGAATTTAATATGTAGTTATCATGTCTCATTTCATTCCTCCTCTTCTTCAATGTGTTGAGGTCCAGTTGACTCAGTCTTTCCATGAGTCTTATAGAGCTATTAGACCTTAAACGAACCTTGTATCATATCTTAGCATCTTATCAACTGTTGTTTTGTGCTATTTGTTCAGTAAGGGTCTAGTTCCGAAGCTGCATATTTAAGATTGGGTCTTTCGTAGGTTGTAAGCAAAATGTGGGGAAATCTACTGGTTATCTTAAATACTGAAGATGCTTTTAATAATATATTTATGAATATTCAAAAAATAATTCCCTATGACCAGACGAAATAAAGGAAAAGAAGAGCTTAGTGAGCAGCTGTCTTGCATATTTAATAAGTTGAGTAGAGCAGAGTAGGTCGGTGTTTTCTATAAAGCTTTTCAAGGTAACCTAAAATATTCACATATGCACTTATTTAATAAGTCAATATTGACTTAAAGAAAGTGCGAGAACGGGTTGGGTCACCAGTACCTTGTGTACTGTATAGGGCACTAGTACCTTGTGTTCTGTATGGGCACTAGTACCTTGTGTACTGTGTGGGTACCAGTACCTTGTGTATTGTATGGGCACTAGTACCTTGTGTACTGTGTGGGTACCAGTACCTTGTGTATTGTATGGGCACCAGTACCTTGTGTATTGTTTGGGCACCAGTACCTTGTGTATTGTTTGGGCACCAGTACCTTGTGTATTGTTTGGGCACCAGTACCTTGTGTATTGTGTGGGCACCAGTACCTTGTGTATTGTGTGGGCACCAGTACCTTGTGTATTGTGTGGGCACCAGTACCTTGTGTATTGTGTGGGCACCGGTACCTTGTGTATTGTGTGGGCACCAGTACCTTGTGTATTGTGTGGGCACTAGTACCTTGTGTATTGTTTGGGCACCAGTACCTTGTGTATTGTGTGGGCACCAGTACCTTGTGTATTGTGTGGGCACCAGTACCTTGTGTATTGTGTGGGCACCAGTACCTTGTGTATTGTGTGGGCACCAGTACCTTGTGTATTGTTTGGGCACCAGTACCTTGTGTATTGTGTGGGCACCAGTACCTTGTGTATTGTGTGGGCACCAGTACCTTGTGTATTGTTTGGGCACCAGTACCTTGTGTATTGTGTGGGCACCAGTACCTTGTGTATTGTGTGGGCACCAGTACCTAGTGTACTGTGTGGGCATCAGCACCTGGTGTATTGTGTGGCCACCAGTATCTTGTGTATTATTTGGGCACCAGTACCAGATTTGGGAATAATGATGTCCTACGACCTAACGCTTAGGGAGCATAACAAAGCAAGTATTGCGGCAGCCAGAAAAATAATTGGATGGATTTCGAGAACTTTCAAGTCCAGACATCCCATCACAATAATCGTACTCTTCAAATCACTTGTATTGTCCAGTCTTGAGTACTGCTCAGTACTCACTTCCCTCTTCGGAGCAGGAGAGATAGCTAAAATAGTGAGAATACATTGAACATATACGGAACGCATAGACGAGATAAAGCACCAAAATAATTGGGATCGTCTCAAAGCTCTCCAAGTGTACTCACTAGAAAGGAGACGAGAGAGATACCAAATAATATACACTGGGAAAATACTGGAGGGACGGGTCCCAAATCTGCACAGTAAAAAAACAATGTACTGGAGTGAACGATATGGAAGAAAATGCAGAATAGAACCAGTGAAAATGCAGAATAGAACTGTATAAACATCAGAGGACCGCGGTTGTTCAAGGTCCTACCAGCGAGCATCAGAAACATTGCCGGAACAAACATGGACATCTTCATGAGAAAACTAGATTGTTTTCTTCAAGGAGTGCCGGACCAACTGGGCTGTGATGGGTATGTGGGCCTGCGGGCCGCTCCAAGCAACAGCCTGGTGGACCAAACTCTCTCAAGTCAAGCAGGGCCTCGGGCCAGGCTTGGGGAGTAGAAGAATTCCCAGAACCCCATCAAGCAGGTACTTTGTGTACTGTGTGGGCACCAGTACCTGGTGTACTGTGTGGGCACCAGTACCTGGTGTACTGTGTGGGCACAAGTACCTTTTGTATTGTGTGGGCACCAGCACCTTGTGTATTGTGTGAGGACCAGTACCCTGTGTATTGTATGGGCACCAGTTCCTTGTGTATTTTGTAGGCACCAGTTCCTGGTGTACTGTGTGGGCACCAGTACCTTGTGTACTGTGTAGGCACCAGTACCTTGTGTGTTGTGTGGGCACCGTTACCTTTTGTATTGTGTGGGCACCAGTACCTTGTGTATTGTGTGGGCACCAGTACTTTGTGTATTGTGTGGACACCAGTATTTTGTGTACTGTGTGGGCACCAGTATTTTGTGTACTGTGTGGACACCATCACCTTGTGTATTGTGTGGGCACCAGTACCTTGTGTATTGTGTGGGCACCAGTACCTTGTGTATTGTGTGGGCACCAGTACCTTGTGTATTGTGTAGGCACCAGTACCTTGTGTATTGTGTGGGCACCAGTACCTTGTGTACAGTGATGGCACCAGTACCTTGTGTATTGTGTGGGCACCAGTACCTTGTGTATTGTGTAGGCACCAGTACCTTGTGTATTGTGTGGGCACCAGTACCTTGTGCATTGTGTGGGCACCAGTACCTTGTGTATTGTGTAGGCACCAGTACCTTGTGCATTGTGTGGGCACTAGTACCTTGTGTATTGTGTGGGCACCAGTACCTTGTGTATTGTGTGGGCACCAGTATTTTGTGTACTGTGTGGACACCAGTACCTTGTGTATTGTGTGGGCACCATTACCTGGTGTATTGTGTGGGCACCAGTACCTGGTGTATTGTGTGGGCACCAGTACCTGGTGTATTGTGTGGACACCAGTTCCTTGTGTATTGTGTGGGCACCAGTACCTTGTGTACTGTGTGGGCACCAGTTCCTTGTGTATTGTGTGGGCACCAGTACCATGTGTACTGTGTGGGCACCAGTACCTGGTGTATTTTGTGGGCACCAGTACCTGGTGTATTTTGTGGGCAACAGTACCTGGTGTATTGTGTAGGCACCAGTTCCTTGTGTATTGTGTGGGCACCAGTACCTTGTGTACTGTGTGGGCACCAGTTCCTTGTGTATTGTGTGGGCACCAGTTCCTTGTGTATTGTGTGGGCACCAGTACCTTGTGTACTGTGTGGGCACCAGTTCCTTGTGTATTGTGTGGGCACCAGTACCTTGTGTACTGTGTGGGCACCAGTTCCTTGTGTATTGTGTGGGCACCAGTTCCTTGTGTATTGTGTGGGCACCAGTACCTTGTGTATTGTGTAGGCACCAGTACCTTGTGTATTGTGTGGGCACCAGTACCTTGTGTATTGTGTGGGCACCAGTACCTTGTGTATTGTGTGGGCACCAGTACCTTGTGTATTGTGTAGGCACCAGTACCTTGTGTATTGTGTGGGCACCAGTACCTTGTGTATTGTGTGGGCACCAGTACCTTGTGTATTGTGTGGGCACCAGTACCTTGTGTATTGTGTGGGCACCAGTACCTTGTGTATTGTGTGGGCACCAGTACCTTGTGTATTGTGTGGGCACCAGTACCTTGTGTATTGTGTGGGCACCAGTACCTTGTGTATTGTGTAGGCACCAGTACCTTGTGTATTGTGTGGGCACCAGTACCTTGTGTATTGTGTAGGCACCAGTACCTTGTGTATTGTGTGGGCACCAGTACCTTGTGTATTGTGTGGGCACCAGTACCTTGTGTATTGTGTGGGCACCAGTACCTTGTGTATTGTGTGGGCACCAGTACCTTGTGTATTGTGTGGGCACCAGTACCTTGTGTATTGTGTGGGCACCAGTACCTTGTGTATTGTGTGGGCACCAGTACCTTGTGTATTGTGTAGGCACCAGTATCTTGTGTATTATGTGGGCACCAGTACCTGGTGCATTGTGCGGCCACCAGTATCTTGTGTATTATGTGGGCACCAGTACCAGATTTGGGAATAATGATGTCCTACGACCTAACGCTTAGGGAGCATAACAAAGCAAGTATTGCGGCAGCCAGAAAAATAATAGGATGGATTACGAGAACTTTCAAGTCCAGACATCCCATCATAATAATCGTACTCTTCAAATCACTTGTATTGTCCAGTCTTGAGTACTGCTCAGTACTCATTTCCCTCTTCGGAGCAGGAGAGATAGCTAAAATAGTGGGAATACATTGAACATATACGGAACGCATAGACGAGATAAAGCACCAAAATAATTGGGATCGTCTCAAAGCTCTCCAAGTGTACTCACTAGAAAGGAGACGAGAGAGATACCAAATAATATACACTGGGAAAATACTGGAGGGACGGGTCCCAAATCTGCACAGTAAAAAAACAATGTACTGGAGTGAACGATATGGAAGAAAATGCAGAATAGAACCAGTGAAAATGCAGAATAGAACTGTATAAACATCAGAGGACCGCGGTTGTTCAAGGTCCTACCAGCGAGCATCAGAAACATTGCCGGAACAAATATGGACATCTTCATGAGAAAACTAGATTGTTTTCTTCAAGGAGTGCCGGACCAACTGGCCTGTGATGGGTATGTGGGCCTGCGGGCCGCTCCAAGCAACAGCCTGGTGGACCAAACTCTCACAAGTCAAGCAGGGCCTCGGGCCAGGCTTGGGGAGTAGAAGAATTCCCAGAACCCCATCAAGCAGGTACTTTGTGTACTGTGTGGGCACCAGTACCTGGTGTACTGTGTGGGCACAAGTACCTTTTGTATTGTGTGGGCACCAGTATTTTGTGTACTGTGTGTCCACCAGTACCTTGTGCACTGTGTGGGCACCAGTACCATGTGTACTGTGTGTGCACCAGTAACTTGTGTATTGTGTGGGGACCAGTACCCTGTGTATTGTATGGGCACCAGTATTTTGTGTACTGTGTGGACACCAGTACCTTGTGTATTGTGTAGGCACCAGTACCTTGTGTATTGTGTGGGCACCAGTACCTTGTGTATTGTGTGGGCACCAGTACCTTGTGTATTGTGTGGGTACCAGTACCTTGTGTATTGTGTGGACACCAGTATTTTGTGTACTGTGTGGACACCAGTACCTTGTGTATTGTGTAGGCACCAGTACCTTGTGTATTGTGTGGGCACCAGTACCTTGTGTATTGTGTGGGCACCAGTACCTTGTGTATTGTGTAGGCACCAGTACCTTGTGTATTGTGTGGGCACCAGTACCTTGTGTATTGTGTGGGCACCAGTACCTTGTGTATTGTGTAGGCACCAGTACCTTGTGTATTGTGTGGGCACCAGTACCTTGTGTATTGTGTGGGCACCAGTACCTTGTGTATTGTGTGGGCACCAGTACCTTGTGTATTGTGTAGGCACCAGTACCTTGTGTATTGTGTGGGCACCAGTATTTTGTGTACTGTGTGGACACCAATACCTTGTGTATTGTGTGGGCACCAGTACCTTGTGTATTGTGTAGGCACCAGTACCTTGTGTATTGTGTGGGCACCAGTACCTTGTGTATTGTGTAGGCACCAGTACCTTGTGTATTGTGTGGGCACCAGTACCTTGTGTATTGTGTAGGCACCAGTACCTTGTGTATTGTGTGGGCACCAGTACCTTGTGTATTGTGTGGGCACCAGTATTTTGTGTACTGTGTGGACACCAGTACCTTGTGTATTGTGTGGGCACCAGTATTTTGTGTATTGTGTAGGCACCAGTACCTGGTGTATTGTGTGGACACCAGTACCTTGTGTATTGTGTGGGCACCAGTACCTGGTGTATTGTGTGGGCACCAGTTCCTTGTGTATTGTGTGGGCACCAGTACCATGTGTACTGTGTGGGCCCCAGTACCTTGTGTATTGTGTAGGCACCAGTACCTTGTGTATTGTGTGAGCACCAGTACCTTGTGTACTGTGTGGGCACCAGTTCCTTGTGTATTGTGTGGGCACCAGTTCCTTGTGTATTGTGTGGGCACCAGTACCTTGTGTACTGTGTGGGCACCAGTTCCTTGTGTATTGTGTGGGCACCAGTATCATGTGTACTGTGTGGGCACCAGTACCTTGTGTATTGTGTGGGCACCAGTACCTTGTGTATTGTGTGGGCACCAGTACCTGGTGTATTTTGTGGGCACCAGTACCTGGTGTATTTTGTGGGCACTAGTACCTGGTATATTATTTGGGCACCAGTACTTGGTGTATTTTGTGGGCACCAGTACCTGGTGTATTTTGTAGGCACCAGTACCTTGCATACTGTGTGGGCACCAGTACCTTGCGAACAGTGTGGGCACAAGTACCTTGTGTAATTTGTGGACAGCAGTACCTTGTGTATTGTGTGGGCACCAGTACCTTGTGTATTGTGTGGGCACCAGTACCTTGTGTATTGTGTGGGCACCAGTTCCTTGTGTATTGTGTGGGCACCAGTACCTTGTGTATTGTGTGGGCACCAGTACCTTGTGGACTACATGTGCACCAGTACCTTGTGTATTGTGTGGGCACCAGTACTTTGTGTATTGTGTGGACACCAGTACTTTGTGTATTGTGTGGGCACCAGTACTTTGTGTATTGTGTGGGCACCAGTACTTTGTGTATTGTGTGGGCACCAGTACCTTGTGTATTGTGTGGGCACCAGTACTTTGTGTATTGTGTGGGCACCAGTACCTTGTGTATTGTGTGGGCACCAGTATCTGGAGTATTGTTTGGGCACCAGTACCCTGTGTATTGTGTGGGCACCAGTACCTTGTGTATTGTGTGGGCACCAGTACCTTGTGTATTGTGTGGGTACCAGTATCTGGTGTATGGTTTGGGCACCAGTACCCTGTGTATTGTGTGGGCACCAGTGCCTTGTGTATTGTGTGGGCACCAGTGCCTTGTGTATTGTGTGGGCACCAGTACCTTGTGTATTGTGTAGGCACCAGTACCTTGTGTACTGTGGGATCACCTATATCTTGTGTATTGTGTGGGTACCAGTACCTTGTGTATTGTGTGGGCACCAGTACCTGGTGTATTGTGTGGGCACCAGTACTTTATGTATTGTGTAGGCACCAGTACCTTGCGTATTGTGTGGGTACCAGCATCTGGTGTATTGTTTGGGCACCAGTACCCTGTGTATTGTGTGGGCATCAGTACCTTATGTATTTTGTGGGCACCAGTACCCTTTTGTATTGTGTGGGCACCAGTACCTTGTGCATTGTGTGGTCACCAGTACCCTGTGTATTGTGTGGGCACCAGTACCCTGTGTATTGTGTGGGCACCAGTACCTTGTGTATTTTGTGGGCACCAATACCCTGTGTATTGTGTGGGCACCAGTACCTTGTGTATTTTGTGGGCACCAATACCCTGTGTATTGTGTGGGCACCAATACCCTGTGTATTGTGTGGGCACCAATACCCTGTGCATTGTGTGGGCACCAGTACCCTGTGTATTGTGTGGGCACCAATACCCTGTGCATTGTGTGGGCACCAGTACCCTGTGTATTGTGGGGGCACCAGTACCTTGTGTATTGTTAGGGCACTAGTACCTTGTGTATTGTTAGGGCACCAGTACCTTGTGTATTGTGTGGGCACCAGTACCTGGTGTATTGTGTGGGCACCAGTACCTTGTGTACTGTGTGAGCAATAGTACATGTGTATTTGTGTATTGAAATAAAAATGAATTTTCGAGAAATGATCTTTGAATTACCATCAACAGTGAAAAGAAACGTAAGAAAGATAGAGAAAATTCGTGTTAGAATTATTAATCTTACTTTTTCGGTCATATTTAATAATATGTCTACTGGAAAGACTACTACCAAAATATACTAATATTAAAACGCACGACCCAGCAGCAAGGAATCAAGCCTTCACGATAAAATATCGCCAGGATCTGATTCGTGATCAGATATACAAGGCAGAAAATGAAATCAAAGACAACAAAGCGCAACTTCTTCATGCTACAAACGAATCCTCACAGACCTACATCACCTCACCACTGAAACAAGGATAATCAAGAAACTAACAACGTTATATGGAGGACCTATGGCAATTCCATGACCAAGAGATGGCTTCCTGAACCTTGCAGGAATCAACCTCACTGAGGACCAAGTCACTCTCCTAAGTCTGGGTATAAACTGTCACGTTATGTCCAGACCGAGTGAGATGGCCCGGAAAGTGGAGTTGGATATTCTGTTGGACGACATATTCGACCTCGAAGCACAAAAGAAGGTCACCACCAAAGATACCTTACAAGCAGAACTTATTGTGGAAGGAGGAAAGAATCGAGGCAACTACAGAAGCACCATACTGTCCCCCGAGCTCAAAGGGCAGCTAAGAGCCTTCGTGAGAACAAGGAGATAGTCCTCAGGAGAGGTGACAAGTCGCCAATATGCGTCATTCTTAAAAAAGACGAATATCTGGCGAAAATGAACCTCATACTCTCTGACCAAACTAAATTCCAAAGGGTAACGAAGGACACTACAGCCGAATTGAAAGCAAAGGTCAACAAATTGATCGAAACTGTGAACGCCAAGAAATCTGGACTCCACCTGTCAAAGATTATTGGGGAATATAAACCTGGATATGCTTATGGAAATGTCAAGACACACAAGCCTGGAAACCCACTTCGGCCAATCATCAGCCAGATACCCACACCCACGTACAGACTGGCGAAACGACTCAACGGCTTGCTGACTCCTTATGTCCCTTGAGCCTTCAGCCTGAAGTCTCCAAAGGAATTTGTTGACTTGCTGCGGGGAACACGGGCCACAGGGATAAGAGCCTCGTTGGACGTAGAATCTCTGTTTACCAACGTACCTGTGGATGAAACAATCGGGATGATAGCCGACAGAGTGTACCGTGATCTGGCCTGTACTCCTCTTTACATACCAGAAAACAGTCTAAGGAAACTACTCCAAGCTTGTACTAAAGAGGCAACCTTCTTGAGCCCGAATGGACACATGTATAAGCAAGTAGATGGGGTCGCCATGGGTTCTCCCCTAGGTGTCCTGTTTGCAAACTTCTATATGGGTACCATCGAGCAAAAAGTCTTAGTCGACATGAACTTGAAACCGGCCATATACTGCAGGTATGTTGACGACATTTTTACACAGGTACCTGATGTCAGACATCTGCAGGAGCTGAAGGAGGCATTTGAGCAGAATTCTGTGTTGTGTTTCACTTACGAGATGGAGAAGGATGGGAAGCTGCCCTTTCTAGATGTAACAGTCATGGAAAGGAGCGGAGTTTTCCACACTGCAGTCTACACTAAGGAAACAAACATAGGAATGTGCCTGAATGCCAACAGTGACTGCCCGGACAGGTACAAGAGGAGTGTTGTTAACGCTTATGTCGACCGTGCCCACAGCCACAGCTCAGAATGGAAGCAAGTCGACGAAGAACTCTGTAGGGTAAGGCAGGTCCTAGTCAACAACGGCTTCTCCAATGGTTTCGTGGAAGACATCATAAGAAGGAAAGTGAAACGCCATGCAACCTCTGAAGAAACAACTAACACACCTATACCCCCTATTAGACTATTTTACAGGAACTTCTTTTCCACAGCCCATAAAACGGAGGAAAGGGTCCTGAAAGATATTGTTAGTAGAAACGTTATCCCTACAGACAAAAATCAGAAGATACAACTGACGATTTACTATAAAACCAGAGAAACGGCCAGCCTACTCATGAGAAACTCTCCAGACACAAAGCAGAACGCTTTAAAAGAGACCAAGGTCGTCTATGCCTTCAAATGCCCTCTTGGGGATTGTAAGCCTAAAAAAAACAGTATGTAGGCAAGACAACAACATCTCTTTCCAGGCTTTAAACAATGCATAAGCAACAGGGATCCATTAAGGAACATATAATCTCTTCCCACAAACAAACCATCACCAGAGAAATCTTAGCAAACAACACAGAAATCATCGATAGATACAGCGATAGCAGGCGGCTTGACGTCTGCGAGGCACTACACATCAAGAAGTCAACACCAGCAATCAACAGCCAATTAATGCACAACTATATTCTACCCACTTCAAGACTCCGCTCCAATATAGAAGCATCAAGAAATATGGACCAATAGGCTTTCTACAATTACTTCCATTCAATACCCATTGTTTCGTGTTCTGTCTTGGGTTAGAATTTAATACCCATTTAATACCCATTGTTGAAAGTTCATTTTCACCTCATCCACCTAACCCAAATGTAGATATAAACTCGAAGATGTGCAAAGCTCTATTCAGTTTCAGTTGAGTGTTTGTAAACTAAAGTCTTTGAAAATGTAATAAGTTTTACGAAACGCACTCAAGTGTCGCGTCAGACTAGAAATAAAAATGAATTTTGGAGAAATGATCTTTGAATTACCATCAACAGTGAAAAGAAACGTAAGAAAGATAGAGAAAATTCGTGTTAGAATTATTAATCTTACTTTTTCGGTCATATATAATAATATATATATATATATATATATATATATATATATATATATATATATATATATATATATATATATATATATATATATATATATATATACATATATATAACTTTAGAACACTTCCCACCAGGAGACTCGAACCCTAGCCAGCACAGAAGCCTTCCAGCAACTGGCATAACAGGTACGCCTTTAACCCACTGCACCACGCTCATACCCTTAAAAGAGATGGTAATTTCGGAGTATTTATACACACCAAAGACCACCATCTCCCAAGAGCACTAGAGCAAGTGAGGGGTCACTTTTACGTTTTTCATCAAGTCCCTGTTAATATGGGAGAACACTGTGTCTATGCTTGATGCACAACTCTCCTAAGCACGAGAGTGAAGTTATACAACTTTAGAACACTTTCCCACCAGGACACTCGAACCCTAGCCAGCACAGAAGCCTTCCAGCAACTGGCATAACAGGTACGCCTTTAACCCACTGCACCACGCTCAGACCCTTAAAAGAGATGGTATATATATATATATATATATATATATATATATATATATATATATATATATATATATATATATATATATATATATATATATATATATATATATATATATATATATATAAATTCAATATGAACCCCCCCTAATGTGTAAGGATCGATTTGTGAGATTATTGCAGAAATACAGTCCACTTAACATCATACAAATTGCTATCGAAATATATAAATTAACGTAAATATAAATTCTATATAAATTCATATAAATTTAATATATATAAATCTCTCAGGTCGGTTCCCACATGTCTCCTGAAGCACACATAAAAAGAATTTCGTCTGCGGCATATGCGAGGCTGGCTAACATGAGAACAGCCTTCAGGAACCTGTGTAAAGAATCATTCAGAATCTTGTATACCACATACGTAATACCAACCCTGGAGTATGCAGCCCCAGCATGGAGCGCGTACCTTTTCAAGCACAAGATGAAGCTGGGAAAGGTTTAGAGGTATGCCACTAGACTATTCCCAGAACTGAAAGGCATGAGTTACGAGGAAAAGCTGCGGGAAATGCTCCTTACGACACTGGAAGACAGAAGAGTGAGGGGAGACATGATCATTACCTACAAAATCCTCATGAAAATTGATAGGGTAGACAAGGATAAACTATTCAACACTGTTGGTACGCGAACAAGGGGACACAGGTGGAAACTGAGTACCCAAATGAGCCACAGGGACATTAGAAAAAACTTTTTCAGTATTAGAGTAGTTAACAGGTGGAATGCATTAGGCAATGATTTGGTGGAGGCTGACTCCATACACAGTTTTAAATGTAGATATGAAAGAGCCCAGTAGGCTTAGGAATCTGTACACATGTTGATTGACAGTTGAGAGGCTGGACCAAAGAGCCAAAGCTCAACCCCCGCTAGCACAAATAGGTAATTACAAATTTACTCACGTTTGCTCAAATTTACTCAAAGTGAGATGTTTCAGAGCCTCACACTTTATCATCAGTGCTTAAAAGATAATATTAACATCGCTAAATTAGCTAAAAGCATTCACAGGATTGGGTTTTCATTACATTAGTTTTTGTCCAAAACTGCACAATCTGAATTTAATTAAAATTTTAATAAATAGAGCCTTGAAGCTGTCAACAGATTATAAATGGTTTCATATAGGTTTCTGCATGATTTTTTGTTTCGTAGGTGAATATATTATATAAAATTCTGTTTTATTTTATGAGGTTCATTCGCTTTTTGATGGGGCGGTAGATTCATTGATTGATAAAAATTAATCCACCCAAGAGGTGGCACGGGCATGAATAGCACGTAAGTGGTACAATTTCTTGTTCAGTAAATCTGTTCAATGTGCTGAGGTCGCATTTAATCCTCAGGCTGCTATCGCGGGGGAGGATACTGCTTGACAGTATTGATGAGGGTGTCCAGCTGACAGACATCTCTTTTGACCAGAAGAGTGGCTGTGTATTTGACTTTACTGGGCGAATTGGATTTATACCATTAAGGAGGTCAGATACATAATACTCCTCAATAGGTGAGAAGGACGGCGTAAAGGGGGAAAGAATATGGCATAAATGGAGGCAAGAAAAAGGTAGGAGATATGTATAAAAATTAATCAGGTGTAGTGGGCCTATTTTTTGAGCAGTATCGTCAACGTTGGCATCTTCACGTTCCGGTCTTGTTCTTACACTCATGGTGGGCAGAGTGAATAGTTCCGTTATTTGGATTTTTATGGTAGGTTGTTCGTGGATTGCTTCAAGAATTTATAATCTTCTTACATCTTGGGTTTTGTCTATTATGCAAGTGTTTTTATTCAACATTTCTCTTGTTAGGGTGATGTCATGGGCTTGTCTCATGTGAATTTTGGGGGCACCGGATGGAAGATGACAGGTCAAACCCCTTGTCAGCTTGGTCGACGTAATACCTTCAATCTAAGTAGTCCTCTACTTAGACCGAAGGTTACATCCTTCGTGAGGGCAAGTGTACATGTATACAACGCTTGACTGCTGTAAAGGGTTCTCCGTTGTCTCCGGGTTGTTTTTAATAAGGAAGTCGGTAGTCTTCTTTGTTTTATGGAATATGATTAGTTCTACGTTGTGGTTAGTGGTGGTTTTTACTCCTTTACGGATTATTTCTTTCATTATTCTTTCATCTTCTTTATGTTCACTGTGCATGGTTGATTTGTAATATAATTTTATTTGAGGTGTTGTGGTTTCTGTTCTTGGTTCAGGATTGTACGATCAGTCCAGGTGTCTTCTTATAATAATGTTTATTTCTGTGTTGCTGATATCCGTTGTTCACCAACACCTGGGTTATTCTTTCAAACTCCCTACTCTCTTTGCTCCATTCAGAGTAGTGGGTAAGAACTCGACGAATATAAGCATTGAGAACACTGGCTTTGTATCTTTGGGGGTTGGCATTTGGAGATGTCCTCTTCCAATTAAACCAAGATGCAAAAGCAATAGTCACGTCTTCTAGCGTGTCACATATACGTCGTTCTCAGAAGTTGATGCTGAATTTGTATATTATATATTTCACAACAACAAAAACAACAACAACTATTGTTTATCAGTCCTATCTTCCTGACTCTCCTCAGATACCACAATAGTGTTTATATTAATAACTGCTTTGCCATAATTTGTTATATGTGATAAAAACTAATAAACTTCCTATAAAATACAACAGATAAAAGAGGGTTTTACCTAATGCTTTTAACGACGAGGCAGCGTTCACAATTTAACCATCAACGAGGCCACGTTATAATTTGGCCATCGTTTACCTGTTATGATACTAATCTCTTCTGGCACAGATAATTCTGGGTTTGCCATTCGTAAATTCGTGATGGTAACTCTGCACGCGTGTGCCCTGCATCGTTGTTGGCGTTCGTGTGTGTACCTATTTACCAGTACTTAAAAAGTAAGACCCTCCTACTTTGTGTATTTTTTCTTGCATGATTAGTTGCGCACAACCGCTTCAGCTCTAAGGCATTGCCCTCAGTTGCAGGTCACTTATTCAAGTGGCTCTCAACCATCCTGCTTCTTATGAATCAAATTACATCAAATAAAACTTTATTCATATATGATTGTTCATCTTGTTGCAGAATGATTTAGTTATAAGAAAATGTGGAGTATATTTTTGCAAAAGAGAAATTGACAATTACAGCTCATGTAATAATTATTCTTGTATACGGCAAAATTATCATTTAGATTAAGAATTTTCAAATTTTTATGATTTATAACAAAATCATAACACGTTTGTTTGAAAACAAAATGTCATGATTTGTTAAATGTTTCAAAAATTTACATGCACATGTACATGATTGAAAATATGCTACTACACAGGTACATGTGCTCTCCTTTATTATTCTGGAAAATCTGATTTTCTTTACTACCTATCCTGGAAAATATAATTTTCTTTACTACCTGTCCTGGAAAATCTAATCTCCTTTTCCATAGAAGATCTGCTACCATTATCATCTAAGAAAAAATTATGTTTTCATTTACAATCCTGAAAATCTGCTTCTCATTACTACTCGTGAGAATCTGCTCTCCATTACTACCCAAAAAGAATCTGCTTTCATTTACTATCTTGGAAAATCTGCTGATACATTTTTTTTCAGTTTTTTCCTATACTCCCAAAATGGACACTGCGAATATTGGGCAACAGCAAAATAAATTTCAACTTCTACTATTCAATTTCATTCAATCGTACTAGAGGTGTTACTGGTCGTGTCGGACCTTTGCTCACGCTTGCGCGAAACAATGAAGGAACAGCTGCTTTTGCCATCTATTGGAGGAGTTTCGACCTGAATTGTGAATAATTCAGTGATAGTTTATTAGAAATGATCATTATATTCACTGAATTAAGATTAAACGTTGTAAAATCGGTTCAGTGATACAATGTTACTACCATGTTACAGCCCGTAATGCTACGTGTATTTGTGGATTTGCAAGTAGGTAAGAATACCATTGTTATGTACTCTCACAACCCAATGTACCTTCTTGTATATACAATAATAAATAAATAAATATTTTTCCAGCTTTGGATATGTGTCCTGATGTTTTATGCATTTCATATATATTCAGTATTCACAAAACTCTCTCATTCAATTGTCTCCCACTCCCACCTCCCCCCCCCCACCCCCAATCTCTCTCAAAACCTTCCTCCTGATAACTCATTGTGAAATTAAGCCTCTCTTTCTGTAAGATTTAACGTCCACAATTTTTCCAATATTGGGTTTTCAGCCTTTATTTTACTCTCTTCTTCTCACGGTGTTGTACAGGAAGGCCTTCCATAACGCCTTACTGTGGGAGGGTATGCGATCCCGCCCTCGGAGAAAGCTTTAATCAGTGGCATGCTCATGCCCTCTCAGCACCCAGACAATACCCGACTGAAAAACTCAAGGAACCTATGATGAACAACTCACTGGTGGAGAGAATAGCTGAGGCCTTGTTGAGAGGTGCAGCATTACAATAGGAGATGGCACGCCTCACAGCCGTGCGTGTCCCTCTTTCAGGGAAATAAATCTCTTAGTAGAACACATGTCTGCAACTGGCACGCGTCTAGAGCCAGAGACCTCTTGTATTGCAGTGGCTATAACTTACAGAGTGTATAAAGAACATTTGCAACAGACTTCAAGCAGACCAATATGGCTTGCATAGTCAGCATTGAGGACGCTTCGTAGGTTGGCATGCAAGTCAAGGCAACAGGAGAAAGCGTTAGGCCATTACGATTACATAGCACATGTGCTTGGCATGAAAGACACAATGAAGTTAATGGTATCATCAACGGGATTTTTGCAAAAGCCGAGAGCTAACCCGATATTAACAGCAATGTCCTCCTTTCTTGAATGTGTCTTTAGGCATTCCGTAAGCCTGTAACAATTTCAAAACTCATGAAAGATGAACACTTTCGTTGCTTTGAATTCCGTAATTAAAACTGAATTGCTTAGCAAATGGTTTAACGTTTAACTGTAGCACTTACTGAACTGCCTTACATAGTATTCTTAATGATATGTTCACAAGATTCTGTGTCACCGAGCAGCTCCTCAAGCTTCCCTCTGGAAGAGGCCATTGCCAAGATTATTATTTCTCCCGTCATGTCCCATTTCGTTATAATTAAATACATAAATGAACATTCAAGCGATGAAAGTTCTCTTGAAACTTTCTGGAAATTTTTATGTGTATTAATATGTTCAGTAATGGCACAGTAAGACTCTCCGCTCAAACAACTAGTGGTAATACAGTTATTGATAGATTTATAGTAATGTCAGTTCGGATTTTCTTAGCAGGTGTGTCGTTGCGTCATGTCAACCAGATCAATACACGTAGGAATGTGTGTAAATGTTGCCTAAAAAATACTGAGAAGGATGAAACTCAAGTATGAATATGCAATTTTTCAAGGCCCAGTTTACAGGTGAGAAGATTTTAATATCGTTTATGTTTCTAGGAGCATACATAGTGTTTTTTTTATATCTACAGCTTAAAAAGATACTAAAATACCTAACATTTTTAGAAGGGGCACATGTATCCACATTTGTGAATTGATTACAGTTGCTTTTCAAAGATGATTATTTTATGCTCTACATCGTCCCACAAACATTAATATCATGTAATGCATCATGTACTCTGTAACAATTAAAAATGTAAGAACTTTAAGAGTGTATAATACGAGGAAGCAGTTAAAGGATGCTCCGTAGTTAACGAATACCATTGACAAAAATAAGGATCTAAATAAATCCAAGAGAAAAGTACTACAATTTCGGTTATACCTTACAGGATTCTCGCGTTATAGTGACATACAGTTCCAACACCAACCTGTGACTCCCCGATGGCCCAGGAAAATGGAATGTTATTTTCCCACGTTATTTGGTGGGATGAGACCCATTGCCACAGGTAACGCCCCCGCCGCCTCGTTACCAAGACTAATACTAGCACTACGTGAGTGGAAGCAGCCGAAAAGTTGCAATTTAACGTTTGGGATCCCCCAAGACAATAAAGGTGCAGCCCTTGCAGCGTACGTCAATTTTAATCTCCACCCATATAGAGCGGTAGTGAAATTTGACTTCAGAAAGGGTCTAAATTAAGTAAATAAGCATGACTTCTGACCGGTGTTAACGAGCACTTCCCAAGCATACTTCCCTTTATTTCAGCTGGGAACAGAAGAGAGAGTTCAGCAGAGGGACCCTTTCTGCTCAGCGTAGTTGTTCAAGATATGACGAGGAAGTTGACCCAAGAAACTGAACATCTGGTTCCTGGATGACGGTATCCTGACAGGTACGTCTCGGGAATGCTGTGAGATCCATATTACTTTATGCCTCAACAATCTTCCCCTTCCTCCCCCCCCCCAACCCCCGACAGACTATTGCTTGGTTCATTCTGTAAATATCTTCTTGGTTTTATTTGAATTCGAATGTGTGTTTTGTCTTCTCACATCCCTATTCTAATGTGTGTTTTGTCTTCTCACATACCCTATTCTAATGTGTGTTTTGTCTTCTCACATCCCTATTCTTATGTGTGTTTTGTCTTCTCACATCCCTATTTAAAATTTCTTTATTCAGTCATTTAAATACAAGAGTTAAACTACGTACTACTTGACGTGTTTTATTGACACAAATATATATCACTTCCAATAGATGTACAAATAATGACGTAACTACCACGTGATGAGTAATTGGGCAACGTGTAGCCACGAAGGCAAGTGAAACATAAAGTGCTTGAGCCGCTTGTGTGTATTTCAACACATCTTTAACAGACATCTTATGAGGATGTGTGGAAAAACACCTAAATTTGCTTTGTAGTCATAACTTTTCATAACTATAATTTTCCTGTACTCACCAGCCTATAAGGATGGCGTAGCCTTCTTTTACTTAGTTTCTAATTCACCCAGATATTGAATTGTATAATTAATGAATGCTTCGCTAACATAAATAATTAACAAAAGGTTATTAAATTTTTTTAGGATTTGTTAATCAATAAATTCTAAAGAACTAAAAAAACTGATAAACTACCTTTTGAAGCATTGATTGGTGGAATGTTAATTACTCCTCTATAACGGTTTTTTCTGATACACAAGAGTATTTTATTATATAAATTTATAATACAAAAATTATCAGAATTTTTATGCAATGTCAACAGCAAATGAAAATCAAGAAATATTTTAATAAGTAATAATCGTATATAAGCTTAAATTACAAGAAATTACCAGACAGTATTTCCTAGGTAACCTCTATGTCATCACTTAAAACTTTCTACTATTGTCCCTTCAGCAAGCCGAGTAAAGTCAGCTTATCTTCACCTCACTGTCAGCAGCTGATACTAGGCTGGAAACAGCTGTCCACAAGGAATCAGCTCTAGCCTAGGGATACTTAGCAGAGTATTCTATTTATCATGCAGAATGTAAGTTTCAGTAAAGAGTCAACTCTTTATTAAGTATATATTTAGCATTGTGTCGTATTTATATCAAAGCAATTGCAGTCAATCGTACGTCAAATATATCTCAGGACAAAATCTATTTAACAAATAGTTGCCAGTCCACCGTAGTAGCCGTTCAAAGTAGCCCATCATAGTAGCCTGTCCAAGTAGCCTACCAAACTAGCCCGTCAAAGTAACCCACCATAGTAACCAGTCATGGTAGCCCACCAAATTAGCCCGTCAAAGTAGAACATCAAATCGACGACAATCATTTAAGGTTTAAATGTTTCCCTGGAACAGCTACGTCAGCAGTCTGTACCGTTATCCTTCTTGCGTCAGTGGTGTGTACCTTTATCCTTCTTGCGTCAGTGGTGTGTACCTTTATCCTTCTTGCGTCAGTGGTGTGTACCTTTATCCTTCTTGCGTCAGTGGTGTGTACCTTTATCCTTCTTGCGTCAGTGGTGTGTACCTTTATCCTTCTTGCGTCAGTGGTGTGTACCTTTATCCATCTTGCGTCAGTGGTGTGTACCTTTATCCTTCTTGCGTCAGTGGTGTGTACCTTTATCCTTCTTGCGTCAGTGGTGTGTACCTTTGTCCTTCTTGCGTCAGTGGTGTGTACCTTTATCCTTCTTGCGTCAGTGGTGTGTACCTTTATCCTTCTTGCGTCAGTGGTGTGCACCTTTATCCTTCTTGCGTCAGTGGTGTGTTGCGTTATCCTTCTTTCGTCAGTGGTGTGTACCGTTATCCTTCTTGCGTCAGTGGTGTGTACCGTTATCCTTCTTACGTCAGTGGTGTTTACCATTATCCTTCTTGCGTCAGTGGTGTGTACCGTTATCCTTCTTGCGTCAGTGGTGTCTACCGTTATCCTTCTTGCGTCAGTGGTGTCTACCGTTATCCTTCTTGCGTCAGTGGTGTGTACCGTTATCCTTCTTGCGTCAGTGGTGTGTACCGTTATCCTTCTTGCATCAGTGGTGTGTACCGTTATCCTTCTTGAGTCAGTGGTGTGTACCGTTATTCTTCTTCGTCAGTGGTGTGTACCGTTATCCTTCTTGCGTCAGTGGTGTGTACTGTTATCCTTCTTGCGTCAGTGGTGTGTACCGTTATCCTTCTTGCGTCAGTGGTGTGTACCGTTTTCCTTCTTGCGTCAGTGGTGTGTACCGTTATCCTTCTTGCGTCAGTGGTGTGTACCATTATCCTTCTTGCGTCAGTGGTGTGTACCGTTATTCTTCTTCGTCAGTGGTGTGTACCGTTATCCTTCTTGCGTCAGTGGTGTGCACTGATATCCTTCCTGCGTCAGTGGTGTGTACTGTTATCCTTCTTGCATCAGTGTGTGTACCGTTATCCTTCTTGCGTCAGTGGTGTGTACCGTTATCCTTCTTGCGTCAGAGGTGTGTAGCGTTATCCTTCTTGCGTCAGTGGTGTGTACCTTTATCCTTCTTACGTCAGTGGTGTGTACCTTTAACCTTCTTGCATCAGTGGTGTGTACCTTTATCCTTCTTACGTCAGTGGTGTGTACCTTTATCCTTCTTACGTCAGTGGTGTGTACCTTTATCCTTCTTGCGTCAGTGGTGTGTACCGTTATCCTTCTTACGTCAGTGGTGTGTACCGGTATCCTTCTTGCGTCAGTGGTATGTACCTTAATCCTTCTTTGGTCAGTGGTGTGTACCGTTATCCTTCTTGCGTCAGTGGTGTGTACCTTTATCCTTCTTGCGTCAGTGGTGTGTACCTTTATCCTTCTTGCGTCAGTGGTGTGTACCTTTATCCTTCTTGCGTCAGTGGTGTGTACCTTTATCCTTCTTGCGTCAGTGGTGTGTACCTTTATCCTTCTTGCGTCAGTGGTGTGTACCTTTATCCTTCTTGCGTCAGTGGTGTGTACCTTTATCCATCTTGCGTCAGTGGTGTGTACCTTTATCCTTCTTGCGTCAGTGGTGTGTACCTTTATCCTTCTTGCGTCAGTGGTGTGTACCTTTGTCCTTCTTGCGTCAGTGGTGTGTACCTTTATCCTTCTTGCGTCAGTGGTGTGTACCTTTATCCTTCTTGCGTCAGTGGTGTGCACCTTTATCCTTCTTGCGTCAGTGGTGTGTTGCGTTATCCTTCTTTCGTCAGTGGTGTGTACCGTTATCCTTCTTGCGTCAGTGGTGTGTACCGTTATCCTTCTTACGTCAGTGGTGTGTACCATTATCCTTCTTGCGTCAGTGGTGTGTACCGTTATCCTTCTTGCGTCAGTGGTTTCTACCGTTATCCTTCTTGCGTCAGTGGTGTCTACCGTTATCCTTCTTGCGTCAGTGGTGTGTACCGTTATCCTTCTTGCGTCAGTGGTGTCTACCGTTATCCTTCTTGCGTCAGTGGTGTCTACCGTTATCCTTCTTGCGTCAGTGGTGTGTACCGTTATCCTTCTTGCGTCAGTGATGTGTACCGTTATCCTTCTTGCATCAGTGGTGTGTACCGTTATCCTTCTTGAGTCAGTGGTGTGTACCGTTATTCTTCTTCGTCAGTGGTGTGTACCGTTATCCTTCTTGCGTCAGTGGTGTGTACTGTTATCTTTCTTGCGTCAGTGGTGTGTACCGTTATCCTTCTTGCGTCAGTGGTGTGTACCGTTTTCCTTCTTGCGTCAGTGGTGTGTACCGTTATCCTTCTTGCGTCAGTGGTGTGTACCGTTATCCTTCGTGCGTCAGTGGTGTGTACCGTTATTCTTCTTCGTCAGTGGTGTGTACCGTTATCCTTCTTGCGTCAGTGGTGTGCACTGATATCCTTCCTGCGTCAGTGGTGTGTACTGTTATCCTTCTTGCATCAGTGGTGTGTACCGTTATCCTTCTTGCGTCAGTGGTGTGTACCATTATCCTTCTTGCGTCAGAGGTGTGTAGCGTTATCCTTCTTGCGTCAGTGGTGTGTACCTTTATCCTTCTTACGTCAGTGGTGTGTACCTTTAACCTTCTTGCATCAGTGGTGTGTACCTTTATCCTTCTTACGTCAGTGGTGTGTACCTTTATCCTTCTTACGTCAGTGGTGTGTACCTTTATCCTTCTTGCGTCAGTGGTGTGTACCGTTATCCTTCTTACGTCAGTGGTGTGTACCGGTATCCTTCTTGCGTCAGTGGTATGTACCTTAATCCTTCTTTGGTCAGTGGTGTGTACCGTTATCCTTCTTGCGTCAGTGGTGTGTACCTTTATCCTTCTTGCGTCAGTGGTGTGTACCTTTATCCTTCTTGCGTCAGTGGTGTGTACCTTTATCCTTCTTGCGTCAGTGGTGTGTACCTTTATCCTTCTTGCGTCAGTGGTGTGTACCTTTATCCTTCTTGCGTCAGTGGTGTGTACCTTTATCCTTCTTGCGCCAGTGGTGTGTACCTTTATCCATCTTGCGTCAGTGGTGTGTACCTTTATCCTTCTTGCGTCAGTGGTGTGTACCTTTATCCTTCTTGCGTCAGTGGTGTGTACCTTTGTCCTTCTTGCGTCAGTGGTGTGTACCTTTATCCTTCTTGCGTCAGTGGTGTGTACCTTTATCCTTCTTGCGTCAGTGGTGTGCACCTTTATCCTTCTTGCGTCAGTGGTGTGTTGCGTTATCCTTCTTTCGTCAGTGGTGTGTACCGTTATCCTTCTTGCGTCAGTGGTGTGTACCGTTATCCTTCTTACGTCAGTGGTGTGTACCATTATCCTTCTTGCGTCAGTGGTGTGTACCGTTATCCTTCTTGCGTCAGTGGTTTCTACCGTTATCCTTCTTGCGTCAGTGGTGTCTACCGTTATCCTTCTTGCGTCAGTGGTGTGTACCGTTATCCTTCTTGCGTCAGTGGTGTGTACCGTTATCCTTCTTGCATCAGTGGTGTGTACCGTTATCCTTCTTGAGTCAGTGGTGTGTACCGTTATTCTTCTTCGTCAGTGGTGTGTACCGTTATCCTTCTTGCGTCAGTGGTGTGTACTGTTATCCTTCTTGCGTCAGTGGTGTGTACAGTTATCCTTCTTGCGTCAGTGGTGTGTACCGTTATCCTTCTTGCGTCAGTGGTGTGTACCGTTATCCTTCTTGCGTCAGTGGTGTGTACTGTTATCCTTCTTGCGTCAGTGGTGTGTACCGTTATCCTTCTTGCGTCAGTGGTGTGTACCGTTATCCTTCTTGCGTCAGAGGTGTGTAGCGTTATCCTTCTTGCGTCAGTGGTGTGTACCTTTATCCTTCTTACGTCAGTGGTGTGTACCTTTAACCTTCTTGCATCAGTGGTGTGTACCTTTATCCTTCTTACGTCAGTGGTGTGTACCTTTATCCTTCTTACGTCAGTGGTGTGTACCTTTATCCTTCTTGCGTCAGTGGTGTGTACCGTTATCCTTCTTACGTCAGTGGTGTGTACCTTTATCCTTCTTGCGTCAGTTGTGTGTACCTTTATCCTTCTTGCGTCAGTGGTGTGTACCTTTATCCTTCTTGCGTCAGTGGTGTGTACCTTTATCCTTCTTGCGTCAGTAGTGTGTACCTTAATCCTTCTTGCGTCAGTGGTGTGTACCTTTATCCTTCTTGCGTCAGTGGTGTGTACCTTTATCCTTCTTGCGTCAGTGGTGTGTACCTTTATCCTTCTTGCGTCAGTGGAGTGTTGCGTTATCCTTCTTTCTTCAGTGGTGTGTACCCTTATCCTTCTTGCGTCAGTGGTGTGTACCGTTATCCTTCTTACGTCAGTGGTGTGTACCGTTATCCTTCTTGCGTCAGTGGTGTGTACCGTTATCCTTCTTGCGTCAGTGGTGTGTACCGTTATCCTTCTTGCGTCAGTGGTGTGTACCGTTATCCTTCTTGCGTCAGTGGTGTGTACCGTTATCCTTCTTGCGTCAGTGGTGTGTACCGTTATCCTTCTTGCATCAGTGGTGTGTACCGTTATCCTTCTTGAGCCAGTGGTGTGTACCGTTATCCTTCTTGCGTCAGTGGTGTGCACCGTTATCCTTCTTGCGTCAATGGTGTGTACCGTTATCCTTCTTGCGTCAGTGGTGTGTACCGTTATTCTTCTTCGTCAGTGGTGTGTACCGTTATCCTTCTTGCATCAGTGGTGTGTACTGTTATCCTTCTTGCGTCAGTGGTGTGTACCGTTATCCTTCTTGCGTCAGTGGTGTGTACCGTTATCCTTCTTGCGTCAGTGGTGTGTACCGTTATCCTTCTTGCGTCAGTGGTGTGTACCGTTATTCTTCTTCGTCATTGGTGTGTACCGTTATCCTTCTTGCGTCAGTGGTGTGTACTGTTATCCTTCTTGCGTCAGTGGTGTCTACCGTTATCCTTCTTGCGTCAGTGGTGTGTACCGTTATCCTTCTTGCGTCAGTGGTGTGTACCGTTATCCTTCTTGCGTCAGAGGTGTGCAGCGTTATCCTTTTTGCGTCAGTGGTGTGTACCTTTATCCTTCTTACGTCAGTGGTGTGTACCTTTAACCTTCTTGCATCAGTGGTGTGTACCTTTATCCTTCTTACGTCAGTGGTGTGTACCTTTATCCTTCTTACGTCAGTGGTGTGTACCTTTATCCTTCTTGCGTCAGGGGTGTGTACCGTTATCCTTCTTACGTCAGTGGTGTGTACCTTTATCCTTCTTGCGTCAGTTGTGTGTACCTTTATCCTTCTTGCGTCAGTGGTGTGTACCTTTATCCTTCTTGCGTCAGTGGTGTGTACCTAATCCTTCTTGCGTCAGTGGTGTGTACCTTTATCCTTCTTGCGTCAGTGGTGTGTACCTTTATCCTTCTTTCGTCAGTGGTGTGTACCTTTATCCTTCTTACGTCAGTGGTGTGTACCTTTATCCTTCTTACGTCAGTGGTGTGTACCTTTATCCTTCATGCGTCAGTGGTGTGTACCGTTATCCTTCTTACGTCAGTGGTGTGTACCGTTATCCTTCTTGCGTCAGTGGTGTGTACCTTTATCCTTCTTGCGTCAGTGGTGTGTACCTTTATCCTTCTTGCGTCAGTGGTGTGTACCGTTATCCTTCTTGCGTCAGTGGTGTGTACCTTTATCCTTCTTACATCAGTGGTGTTTACTGTTATCCTTCATGCGTCAGTGGTGTGTACCGTTATCATTCTTGCGTCAGTGGTGTGTACCATTATCCTTCTTGCATCAGTGGTGTGTACCTTTATCTTTCTTGCGTCAGTGGTGTGTACCTTTATCCTTCTTGCGTCAGTGGTGTGTACCGTTATCCTTCTTGCGTCAGTGGTGTGTACCGTTATCCTTCTTGAGACAGTGGTGTGTACCGTTATCCTTCTTGCGTCAGTGGTGTGTAACGTTATCCTTCTTGCGTCAGTGGTGTGTACCGTTATCCTTCTTGAGTCAGTGGTGTGTACCGTTATCCTTCTTGCGTCAGTGGTGTGTACCTTTATTCTTCTTGCATCAGTGGTGTGTACTGTTATCCTTCTTGCGTCTGTGGTGTGTACCTTAATCCTTCTTGCGTCAGTGGTGTGTACCGTTATCCTTCTTGCGTCAGTGGGGTGTGCCATTATCCTTCTGGCGTCAGTGGTGTGTACCTTTATCCTTCTTGCGTCAGTGGTGTGTACCGTTGTCCTTCTTACGTCAGTGGTATGTACCGTTATCCTTCTTGCGTCAGTGGTGTGTACCTTTATCCTTCTTGCGTCAGTGTTGTGTACCATTATCCTTCTTGCGTCAGTGGTGTGTACCTTTATCCTTCTTGTGTCAGTGGTGTGTACCGTTATCCTTCTTACGTCAATGGTGTGTACCGTTATCCTTCTTGCGTCAGTGGTGTGTACCGTTATCCTTCTTGCATCAGTGGTGTGTACCGTTATCCTTCTTGAGCCAGTGGTGTGTACCGTTATCCTTCTTGCGTCAGTGGTGTGCACCGTTATCCTTCTTGCGTCAATGGTGTGTACCGTTATCCTTCTTGCGTCAGTGGTGTGTACCGTTATTCTTCTTCGTCAGTGGTGTGTACCGTTATCCTTCTTGCATCAGTGGTGTGTACTGTTATCCTTCTTGCGTCAGTGGTGTGTACCGTTATCCTTCTTGCGTCAGTGGTGTGTACCGTTATCCTTCTTGCGTCAGTGGTGTGTACCGTTATCCTTCTTGCGTCAGTGGTGTGTACCGTTATTCTTCTTCGTCATTGGTGTGTACCGTTATCCTTCTTGCGTCAGTGGTGTGTACTGTTATCCTTCTTGCGTCAGTGGTGTCTACCGTTATCCTTCTTGCGTCAGTGGTGTGTACCGTTATCCTTCTTGCGTCAGTGGTGTGTACCGTTATCCTTCTTGCGTCAGAGGTGTGCAGCGTTATCCTTTTTGCGTCAGTGGTATGTACCTTTATCCTTCTTACGTCAGTGGTGTGTACCTTTAACCTTCTTGCATCAGTGGTGTGTACCTTTATCCTTCTTACGTCAGTGGTGTGTACCTTTATCCTTCTTACGTCAGTGGTGTGTACCTTTATCCTTCTTGCGTCAGGGGTGTGTACCGTTATCCTTCTTACGTCAGTGGTGTGTACCTTTATCCTTCTTGCGTCAGTTGTGTGTACCTTTATCCTTCTTGCGTCAGTGGTGTGTACCTTTATCCTTCTTGCGTCAGTGGTGTGTACCTAATCCTTCTTGCGTCAGTGGTGTGTACCTTTATCCTTCTTGCGTCAGTGGTGTGTACCTTTATCCTTCTTTCGTCAGTGGTGTGTACCTTTATCCTTCTTACGTCAGTGGTGTGTACCTTTATCCTTCTTACGTCAGTGGTGTGTACCTTTATCCTTCATGCGTCAGTGGTGTGTACCGTTATCCTTCTTACGTCAGTGGTGTGTACCGTTATCCTTCTTGCGTCAGTGGTGTGTACCTTTATCCTTCTTGCGTCAGTGGTGTGTACCTTTATCCTTCTTGCGTCAGTGGTGTGTACCGTTATCCTTCTTGCGTCAGTGGTGTGTACCTTTATCCTTCTTACATCAGTGGTGTTTACTGTTATCCTTCATGCGTCAGTGGTGTGTACCGTTATCATTCTTGCGTCAGTGGTGTGTACCATTATCCTTCTTGCATCAGTGGTGTGTACCTTTATCTTTCTTGCGTCAGTGGTGTGTACCTTTATCCTTCTTGCGTCAGTGGTGTGTACCGTTATCCTTCTTGCGTCAGTGGTGTGTACCGTTATCCTTCTTGAGACAGTGGTGTGTACCGTTATCCTTCTTGCGTCAGTGGTGTGTAACGTTATCCTTCTTGCGTCAGTGGTGTGTACCGTTATCCTTCTTGAGTCAGTGGTGTGTACCGTTATCCTTCTTGCGTCAGTGGTGTGTACCTTTATTCTTCTTGCATCAGTGGTGTGTACTGTTATCCTTCTTGCGTCTGTGGTGTGTACCTTAATCCTTCTTGCGTCAGTGGTGTGTACCGTTATCCTTCTTGCGTCAGTGGGGTGTGCCATTATCCTTCTGGCGTCAGTGGTGTGTACCTTTATCCTTCTTGCGTCAGTGGTGTGTACCGTTGTCCTTCTTACGTCAGTGGTATGTACCGTTATCCTTCTTGCGTCAGTGGTGTGTACCTTTATCCTTCTTGCGTCAGTGTTGTGTACCATTATCCTTCTTGCGTCAGTGGTGTGTACCTTTATCCTTCTTGTGTCAGTGGTGTGTACCGTTATCCTTCTTACGTCAATGGTGTGTACCGTTATCCTTCTTGCGTCAGTGGTGTGTACCGTTATCTTTCTTGCGTCAGTGGAGTGTACCGTTATCCTTCTTGCGTCAGTGGTGTGTACCGTTATCCTTCTTGCGTCAGTGGAGTGTACCGTTATCCTTCTTGCGTCAGTGGTGTGTACCGTTATCCTTCTTGCGTCAGTGGTGTGTACTGTTATCCTTCTGGCGTCAGTGGTGTGTACCTTAATCCTTCTTGAGTCAGTGGTGTGTACCTTTATTCTTCTTGCGTCAGTGGTGCGTACCGTTATCCTTCTTGCGTCAGTGGTGTGTACCTTAATCCTTCTTACGTCAGTGGTGTGTTCCTTTATTCTTCTTGCGTCAGTGGTGTGTACCATTATCCTTCTTGCGTCAGTGGTGTGTACCTTTATCCTTCTTGCGTCAGTGGTGTGTACCGTTATCCTTCTTGCGTCAGTGGTGTGTACCTTAATCCTTCTTTGGTCAGTGGTGTGTACCGTTATCCTTCTTGCGTCAGTGGTTTGTACCGTTATCCTTCTTGCGTCAGTGGTGTGTATCGTTATCCTTCTTGCGTCAGTGGTGTAAACCTTAATCCTTCTTGCCTCAGTGGTGTGTACCGTTATCCTTCTTGCGTCAGTGGTGTGTACCGGTATCCTTCTTGCGTCAGTGGTATGTACCTTAATCCTTCTTTGGTCAGTGGTGTGTACCGTTATCCTTCTTGCGTCAGTGGTGTGTACCTTTATCCTTCTTGCGTCAGTGGTGTGTACCTTTATCCTTCTTGCGTCAGTGGTGTGTACCTCTATCCTTTTTGCGTCAGTGGTGTGTACCTTTATCCTTCTTGCGTCAGTGGTGTGTACCTTTATCCTTCTTGCGTCAGTGGTGTGTACCGTTATCCTTCTTTCGTCAGTGGTGTGTACCGTTATCCTTCTTGCGTCAGTGGTGTGTACCGTTATCCTTCTTACATCAGTGGTGTGTACCGTTATCCATCTTGCGTCAGTGGTGTGTACCGTTATCCTTCTTGCGTCAGTGGTGTGTACCGTTATCCATCTTGCGTCAGTGGTGTGTACTGTTATCGTTCTTGCGTCAGTGGTGTGTACCTTATTCCTTCTTGCGTCAGTGGTGTGTACCGTTATCCTTCTTGCGTCAGTGGTGTCTACCGTTATCCTTCTTGCGTCAGTGGTGTGTACCTTTATCCTTCTTGCGTCAGTGGTGTGTACCGTTATCCTTCTTACGTCAGTGGTGTGTACCGTTATCCTTCTTGCGTCAGTGGTGTGTACCTTTATCCTTCTTGCGTCAGTGGTGTGTACCGTTATCCTTCTTGCGTCAATGGTGTGTACCTTTATCCTTCTTGCGTCAGTGGTGTGTACCGTTATCCTTCTTGTGTCAGTGGTGTGTACCGTTATCCTTCTAGCGTCAGTGGTGTGTACCTTAATCCTTCTTACGTCAGTGGTGTGTACCTTTATTCTTCCTGCGTCAGTGGTGTGTACCGTTATCCTTCTTGGGTCAGTATTGTGTACCTTTATCCTTCTTGCGTCAGTGGTGTGTACCGTTATCCTTCTTGCGTCAGTGGTGTGTACCTTAATCCTTCTTGCGTCAGTGGTGTGTACCGTTATCCTTCTTGCGTCAGTGATTTGTACCGTTATCCTTCTTGCGTCAGTGGTGTGTACCGTTATCCTTCTTGCGTCAGTGGTGTGTACCTTAATGCTTCTTGCGTCAGTGGTGTGTACCTTTATCCTTCTTGCGTCAGTGGTGTGTACCGTTATTCTTCTTGCATCAGTGGTGTGTACCTTAATCCTTCTTTGGTCAGTGGTGTGTACCGTTATCCTTCTTGCGTCAGTGGTGTGTACCTTTATCCTTCTTGCGTCAGTGGTGTGTACCTTTATCCTTCTTGCGTCAGTGGTGTGTACCTTTATCCTTCTTGCATCAGTGGTGTGTACCTTTATCCTTCTTGCGTCAGTGGTGTGTACCTTTATCCTTCTTGCGTCAGTGGTATGTACCGTTATCCTTCTTTCGTCAGTGGTGAGTACCTTTATCCTTCTTGCGTCAGTGGTGTGTACCGTTATCCTTCTTACGTCAGTGGTGTGTTCCTTATCCTTCTTGCGTCAGTGGTGTCTACCGTTGTCCTTCTTGCGTCAGTGGTGTGTATCGTTGTCCTTCTTGCGTCAGTGGTGTGTACCGTTATCCTTCTTGCTTCAGTGGTGTGTACCGTTATCCTTCTTGCGTCATTGGTGAGTACCTTTATCCTTCTTGCGTCAGTGGTGTGTACCGTTATCCTTCTTACGTCAGTGGTGTGTTCCTTATCCTTCTTGCGTCAGTGGTGTGTACCGTTGTCCTTCTTGCGTCAGTGGTGTGTATCGTTGTCCTTCTTGCGTCAGTGGTGTGTACCGTTATCCTTCTTGCGTCAGTGGTGTGTACCGTTATCCTTCTTGCGTCAGTGGTGTGTACCGTTATCCTTCTTGCGTCAGTGGTGTGTACCTTTATCCTTCTTACGTCAGTGGTGTGTACCTTTATCCTTCTCGCATCAGTTGTGTGTACCTTTATCCTTCTTACGTCAGTGGTGTGTACCGTTATCATTCTTGCGTAAGTGGTGTGTACCGTTATCCTTCTTGCGTCAGTGGTGTGTACCGTTATCCTTCTTGAGTCAGTGGTGTTTACCGTTATCTTTCTTACGTCAGTGGTGTGTACCTTTATCCTTCTTGCATCAGTGGTGTGAACTTTATCCTTCTTACGTCAGTGGTGTGTACCTTTATCCTTCTTGCGTCAGTGGTGTGTACCTTTATCCTTCTTGCGTCAGTGGTGTGTACCTTTATCCTTCTTGCGTCAGTGGTGTGTACCTTTATCCTTCTTGCGTCAGTAGTGTGTACCGTTATCCTTCTTGCGTCAGTGGTGTGTACCGTTATCCATCTTACGTCAGTGGTGTGTACCGTTATCCCTCTTGCATCAGTGGTCTGTACCGTTATCCTTCTTGCGTCAGTGGTGAGTACCGTTATCCTTCTTGCGTCAGTGGTGTTTACCTTAATCCTTCTTACGTCAGTGGTGTGTACCTTTATCCTTCTTGCGTCAGTGGTGTGTACTGTTATTCTTCTTGCGTCAGTGGTGTGTACCTTTATCCTTCTTGCGTCAGTGGTGTGTACCGATATCCTTCTTGCGTCAGTGGTGTGTACCTTAATCCTTCTAGCGTCAGCGGTGTGTACCGTTATCCTTCTTGCGTCAGTGGTTTGTACCGTTATCCTTCTTGCGTCAGTGGTGTGTACTGTTATCCTTCTTGCGTCAGTGGTGTGTACCTTAATCCTTCTTGCGTCAGTGGTGTGTACCGTTATCCTTCTTGCGTCAGTGGTGAGTACCGTTATCCTTCTTGCGTCAGTGGTGTGTACCTTAATCCTTCTTGCGTCAGTGGTGTGTACCGTTATGCTTCTTGCGTCAGTGGTGTGTTCCGTTATCCTTCTTGCGTTAGTGGTGCGTACCTTAATCCTTCTTCCGTCAGTGGTGTGTACCGTTATCCTTCTTGCGTCAGTGGTGTGTACCTTTATCCTTCTTGCGTCAGTGGTGTGTACCTTTATTCTTCTTGCGTCAGTGGTGTGTACCTTTATGCTTCTTCCGTCAGTGGTGTGTACCTTTATCCTTCTTACGTCAGTGGTGTGTACCTTTATCCTTCTTGCGTCAGTGGTGTGTACATTTATCCTTCTTACGTCAGTGGTGTGTACCTTTATCCTTCTTGCGTCAGTGGTGTGTACCTTTATCCTTCTTGCGTCAGTGGTGTGTACCTTTATCCTTCTTACGTCAGTGGAGTGTACCTTTATCCTTCTTACGTCAGTGGTGTGTACCTTTATCCTTCTTGCGTCAGTGGTGTGTACCGTTATCCTTCTTGCGTCAGTGGTGTGTACCTTTATCCTTCTTGCGTCAGTGGTGTGTACCTTTATCCTTCTTACGTCAGTGGAGTGTACCTTTATCCTTCTTACGTCAGTGGTGTGTACCTTTATCCTTCTTGCGTCAGTGGTGTGTACCTTTATCCTTCTTACGTCAGTGGAGTGTACCTTTATCCTTCTTGCGTCAGTGGTGTGTACCTTTATCCTTCTTACGTCAGTGGTGTGTACCTTTATCCTTCTTGCATTAGTGGTGTGTACCTTTATCCTTCTTACGTCAGTGGTGTGTACCTTTATCCTTTTTACGTCTGTGGTGTGTACCTTTATCCTTCTTGCATCAGTGGTGTGTACCTTTATCCTTCTTGCGTCAGTGGTGTGTACCTTTATCCTCCTTGCGTCATTGGTGTGTACCTTTATCCTTGTTACGTCAGTGGTGTGTACCTTTATCCTTCTTACGGCAGTGGTGTGTACCTTTATCCTTCTTGCGTCAGTGGTGTGTTCCGTTATCCTTCTTGCGTCAGTGGTGTGTACCTTTATCCTCCTTGCGTCATTGGTGTGTACCTTTATCCTTGTTACGTCAGTGGTGTGTACCTTTATCCTTCTTACGGCAGTGGTGTGTACCTTTATCCTTCTTGCGTCAGTGGTGTGTTCCGTTATCCTTCTTGCGTCAGTGGTGTGTACCTTTATCATTCTTGCGTCAGTGGTGTGTACCTTTATCCTTCTTGCGTCAGTGGTGTGTACCTTTATCCTTCTTGCGTCAGTGGTGTGTACCTTTATCCTTCTTGCATCAGTGGTGTGTACCTTTATCCTTCTTGCGTCAGTGGTGTGTACCTTTATCCTTCTTGCGTCAGTGGTGTGTACCGTTATCCTTCTTTCGTCAGTGGTGAGTACCTTTATCCTTCTTGCGTCAGTGGTGTGTAGCTTTATCCTTCTTACGTCAGCAGTGTGTACCTCTCCCTCCAGCGTCAGCACCGTGTAACTCTCCCTCCAGCGTCAGCAGTGTGTACCTCTCCCTCCAACGTCAGCACCGTGTACCTCTCCCTCCAGCGTCAGCACCGTGTACCTCTCCCTCCAGCGTCAGCAGTGTGTACCTCTCCCTCCAGCGTCAGCAGTGTTTACCTCTCCCTCCAGCGTCAGCAGCGTGTACCTCTCCCTCCAGCGTCAGCACCGTGTACCTCTCCCTCCAGCGTCAGCACCGTGTACCTCTCCCTCCAGCGTCAGCACCGTGTAACTCTCCCTCCAGCGTCAGCAGTGTGTACCTCTCCCTCCAGCGTCAGCACCGTGTAACTCTCCCTCCAGCGTCAGCAGTGTGTACCTCTCCCTCCAGCGTCAGCAGTGTGTACCTCTATCCATCTAACGTAAGCGAAAATGGAACAATTTGGTTCCAATAAATTTACATTAGAAACAGACACAATCGATAGACTCCAACGAGCCCATCTCTGTCTCTTTCTGTCCCTGTCTGTCTGTCTGTCTGTCTGTCTGTCGGTCTGTCTGTCTGTCTGTCTGTCTGTCTGTCTGTCTGTCTGTCTGTCTTTCTGTCTGTCTCTGTCTCTGTCTCTCTCTTTCTCTCTCTTTCTCTCTCTCTCTCTCTACCCCTCAGGATAGTAAGTATATATAACAATTAAACAGTGACTTCCTACCTAAAATAATCAAGAGATATATTATAGAGTGGAATCAAAGAGTTTCTTCTTAATCCGGATAAGGGGAGAAACTAAAGTACAACCAGAAATTCATAATGTAAAATTATTAAATATGATGTTACGTAATATTAATATTTGTATTTGTATTTTTTTACCATCTTGCAGAGAGCAATATAAAAACAGAATGGACGAAAACAATGGAAACTGGACAGATGCAATAATGTAACAAGCAACGTATTACGAAAAAATAAATATATACCTTTCACTTCTAGTCTTAATAAATCTATACCTATAAAATGAAATGTTGAAAATGTCTGTCTCTGTCCGGTGCTGGAGGCCTCTTAATTGTGGCCTGCTTCATTCTGCTTTGGAGACAGAGCGAATGTTAACGTGTGTGGAGGCAGGGTGAATGTTAACGTGTGTGGAGGCAGGGTGAATGTTAACGTGTGTGGAGGCAGGGTGAATGTTAACGTGTGTGGAGGCAGGGTGAATGTTAACGTGTGTGGAGGCAGGGTGAATGTTAACGTGTGTGGAGGCAAGGTGAATGTTAACGTGTGTGGAGGCAAGGTGAATGTTAACGTGTGTGGAGGCATGGTGAATGTTAACGTGTGTGGAGGCAAGGTGAATGTTAACGTGTGTGGAGGCAAGGTGAATGGTAACGTGTGTGGAGGCAAGGTGAATGGTAACGTGTGTGGAGGCAGGGTGAATGTTAACGTGTGTGGAGGCAGGGTGAATGTTAACGTGTGTGGAGGCAGGGTGAATGTTAACGTGTGTGGAGGCAGGGTGAATGTTAACGTGTGTGGAGGCAGGGTGAATGTTAACGTGTGTGGAGATAGGGTGAATGTTAACGTGTGTGGAGGCAGGGTGAATGTTGACGTGTGTGGAGGCAGGGTGAATGTTAACGTGTGTGGTGATATGGTGAATGTTAACGTGTGTGGAGGCAGGGCGAATGTTAACGTGTGTGGAGGCAGGGCGAATGTTAACGTGTGTGGAGGCAGGGTGAATGTTAACGTGTGTGGAGGCAGGGTGAATGTTAACGTGTGTGGAGGCAGGGTGAATGGTAACGTGTGTGGAGGCAAGGTGAATGTTAACGTGTGTGGAGGCAGGGTGAATGTTAACGTGTGTGGAGGCAGGGTGAATGTTAACGTGTGTGGAGGCAAGGTGAATGTTAACGTGTGTGGAGGCATGGTGAATGTTAACGTGTGTGGAGGCAGGGTAAATGTTAACGTGTGTGGAGGCAGGGTGAATGTTAACGTGTGTGGAGGCAGGGTGAATGTTAACGTGTGTGGAGGCAGGGTGAATGTTAACGTGTGTGGAGGCAAGGTGAATGTTAACGTGTGTGGAGGCATGGTGAATGTTAACGTGTGTGGAAGCAGCGTAAATGTTAACGTGTGTGGAGGCAGGGTAAATGTTAACGTGTGTGGAGGCAGGGTAAATGTTAACGTGTGTGGAGGCAGGGTGAATGTTGACGTGTGTGGTGGCAGGGTGAATGTTAACGTGTGTGGAGGCAGGGTGAATGTTAACGTGTGTGAAGGCAGGGTGAATGTTGACGTGTGTGGAGGCAGGGTGAATGTTGACGTGTGTGGTGGCAGGGTGAATGTTAACGTGTGTGGAGGCAGGGTGAATGTTAACGTGTGTGGAGGCAGGGTGAACGTTAACGTGTGTGGAGGCAGGGTAAATGTTAACGTGTGTGGAGGCAGGGTGAATGTTAACGTGTGTGGAGGCAGGGTGAATGTTAACGTGTGTGGAGGCAGGGTGAATGTTAACGTGTGTGGAGGCAGGGTGAATGTTAACGTGTGTGGAGGCAGGGTGAATGTTGACGTGTGTGGAGGCAGGGTGAATGTTAACGTGTGTGGTGATATGGTGAATGTTAACGTGTGTGGAGGCAGGGCGAATGTTAACGTGTGTGGAGGCAGGGCGAATGTTAACGTGTGTGGAGGCAGGGTGAATGTTAACGTGTGTGGAGGCAGGGTGAATGTTAACGTGTGTGGAGGCAGGCTGAATGGTAACGTGTGTGGAGGCAAGGTGAATGTTAACGTGTGTGGAGGCAGGGTGAATGTTAACGTGTGTGGAGGCAGGGTGAATGTTAACGTGTGTGGAGGCAAGGTGAATGTTAACGTGTGTGGAGGCATGGTGAATGTTAACGTGTGTGGAGGCAGGGTAAATGTTAACGTGTGTGGAGGCAGGGTGAATGTTAACGTGTGTGGAGGCAGGGTGAATGTTAACGTGTGTGGAGGCAGGGTGAATGTTAACGTGTGTGGAGGCAGGGTGAATGTTAACGTGTGTGGAGGCAGGGTGAATGTTAACGTGTGTGGAGGCAGGGTGAATGTTAACGTGTGTGGAGGCAGGGTGAAAAAAAGTCAGCGGCAAAGAGGCCTCGGGGGACTGGACGTGACTCTTCAAGTTAAGTAGATAATGATTTGTTTTTGAGTGTGTGGGTAGCTTTGTGATTGTTACACATGTTCTGAAGTGATAAGCCATTGCCCCTTTTTATATTGTGTCAGTGGTCATCAGCCGATATTTCTAATTACCAATAATTAAGTGTGTAATCAGTCATATTTTCTTGTATCTATTATACTGTGTTCCTACCCCAGAGTAAACTAGTGTTCCCATTTTACCCACTGTTGTTTTACTTTATGGTCCCTAGATTATTATTGATGTTGATAGGCTACCGTGATTTTGATTAACTGTGATAAACGGTGATAGGAGTACGAGCCTTATTCAGAGGCATAACGTAACAGAGGGCAGACATAATAACTCAATAATCCACAACGACTGCTGAGAATTCAAGTGCAAGGAAGCAGGACGGATCCTTCGCATGGTTGTCTCTCAAGAAAGCCTCGACCACCTTTACGACTACGGCACCTTAAGAGGGAAATTCGACCAGACTACCAACTTTGGAAAACTGGGATATGGAAACCAATCCTCTTGTAACACTCAGACATCTCCCCCCCCTAGACCGGCCGACTCTGGCCAGCCCCGCCTACTCTTGGGGCACTCAACTGTAGCAACGTCTGTACCCCATCAATTCACCGGTTTGACCGCCCATCCACTTGGTGCTAGACGGTAGAGCGACGGTCTCCCTCCCTCACTTCCCGATCATCCAAGTGGTTGGGCACCATTCCATCCCCCTGTCCCATCCTAAATCATTATCCTGAACACTTCCAAGTACTATACAGTCATAATGGCTTGGCTCTTTCCCCTGATAATTCCTTTCCTCCCCTCACCGGGGCTCCTAAAAGCCTGCCTGCATTTACGGGCTCACCATAGCCTGTGCTACATGGAAATTTTGTTCCAGCATTTGAATCTTAAACAACAACAACAACCCCGAAGTGCTACACTTTGATACACAGTTATAGCCCCGTTATTGTGCTGGGTAAGTCCACTACAGGCTCACCATAGCACATGCTACTTGGAACTTTTTGTTCCTAGTTGCTGAATCTAAGCCAACAACAACCCCCAAAGTGAAGAGATGTTCGGAGCTAGCGCTGGAAGAATCATGATCAACCTGGAAGAGGCAAGGGAAGAAAGGGAACACAAAAATTGACAAGACCTTGGAGCACGAGGCTAGCATCGACGAGAGGGTTGCCACACGTTTCTGGTCAGAATTTCAATGCCGGTGTGAGATAAAATATTTTTCTTTTCGTGGTAAGACCACATTAGTTTTGGTGAGATATTAACAATTTGAGCGTGTAAGGCTTTAAAAGCCAGTTCTAACGACATACCACATGCGAGGACGATAAAGTAAATTCCCTGTAATAGCACATTAGTTATTAACATGAGAATAACAGCCGCTCGAGTACCACACCACGCTGAAAGGTTGAAATTCAATTTTCGATTATTTCCGATTGATGTATTCCTGTCAGTGGACATTTATTTTTGCCAGGCTTTCAAGTCTTTGATTATGGAATAAAAGAGATTATTGATGTAGTGAATGCGTAGAAATATGCATTCTAGCGCAGTAATAATTATGATGTTGAAGATGTTCGGCCGAGCGGACAGCACGCTGGACTTGTGATCCTGTGGTCCTGGGTTCGATCCCCGGCGCCGGCGAGAAACAATGGGCAGAGTTTCTTTCACCCTATGCCCTCCTATTACCTAGCAGTAAAATAGGTACCTGGGTGTTAGTCAGCTGTTACGGGCTGCTTCCTGGGGGTGGAGGCAGGGTCGAGGACCGGGCCGCGGGGACACTAAAAAGCCCCGAAATCATCTCAAGATAACCTCAAGGCTGCATTGATTTTCATTTCTTTTCCAAGAGGATCTTTAACCAGCCTTCGTGTCCCGGAGAATTTATTTAAATGAAATGACATACTGCTAAACCTATCGAGTCTGTAAATTGAAAGTCATCGATAAGCAATAGTGGGCAACTAGTTTCATATTATTGAGTGTTGTTGCCTGCCTGGCTGCGTGCTGACGTGGCCGTTTTGCCATGGGGGGCCTGGCTATTCCTCCTGTGTTGAGGGTAAATTCCGTGGGACTGGAATTCACGTGTAAGGCTGGTTATCCGGCCGTTGAGTTAGTTATGTGTGACATGCTTCGTGTCCCGGTGGAAGCTGTGTATGGCGTTGAGCTTGTTACGGCCCACCGGGTGATTGTCAAGTTCGTGGGGGAGGAGGAGTATCCGGACTTCCTCCGGCGGAACGAGGGGCGTTCATTGCAGTTGCCGGATGGCGCCGGCTCCGTTACGATCTCGGACCGAAGTGGTGCCCTGACATATGTCAGTGTGCACGGTGCGCCCCTGGAGTTCCCTGAAAACCTTCTCCGGCGCTTCTTCGGGAGGTATGGTGCAGTCATCAGTGTGCGGGTGAACAAGCTGTCCTCGGGGAAGTATGCAGGGAAGCAGACAAATGTCCGTACATTAGGTATGCGCCTGCGGTCGGATATCCCGTCTTCTGTCCGGCTGCTGGGCAACTACGTTCGGGTGTACTATGCCCGGCAGCCCCGTACTTGTTTCCGGTGTGGCCAGTTGGGGCATCAGGCTGCCGGGTGCTCTGAGACACCTGCTGCACCCGTTAACTTATTCCGGGAGGAGGATTTCCCGCCGCTCCCTCAGGGCGTAGATTCCGGAGATGAAGTGGAGTCGGTCCCAGTCCATATATATATATATATATATATATATATATATATATATATATATATATATATATATATATATATATATATATATATATATATATATATATATATATATATATATATATATATATATATATATATATATGTCGTACCTAGTAGCCAGAACTCACTTCTCAGCCTACTATGCAAGGCCCGATTTGCCTAATAAGCCAAGTTTTACTGAATTAATATATTATTTCTATTTTTTTTCTTATGAAATGATAAAGCTACCCATTTCATTATGTATGAGGTAAATTATTTTTTATTGCAGTTAAAATTAACGTAGATATATGACCGAACCTAACCAACCCTACCTAACCTAACCTAGGTTAGGTAGGATTAGGTTAGGTTAGGTAGCCGAAAAAGTTAGGTTAGGTTAGGTTAGGTAGGTTAGGTAGCCGAAAAAACAATTATTTCATGAAAACTTCGCTTATTAGGCAAATCGGGCCCTGCATAGTAGGCTGAGAAGTGCGTTCTGGCTACTAGGTACGACATATATATATATATATATATATATATATATATATATATATATATATATATATATATATATATATATATATATATATATATATATATGTGCGTTCTGGCTACTAGGTACGACATATATATATATATATATATATATATATATATATATATATATATATATATATATATATATATATATATATATATATATATATATATATATATATATATGTATAGATATATATATATATATATATATATATATATATATATATATATATATATATATATATATATATATGTATATGTATATATATATATATATATATATATATATATATATGTATATATATATATATATATATATATATATATATATATATATATATATATATATATATATAGAACGCACTTCTCAGCCTACTATGCAAGGCAAGATTTGCCTAATAAGCCAAGTTTTCCTGAATTAATATATTTTCTCTAATTTTTTTCTTATGAAATGATAAAGCTACCCATTTCATTATATATGAGATCAATTTTTTTTATTGTAGTTAAAATTAACGTAGATATATGACCAAACCTAACCAACCCTACCTAACCTAACCTAACCTATCTTTATAGGTTAGGTTAGAGTTCGGTAGCCAGAACTCACTTCTCAGCCTACTATGCAAGGCCCGATTTGCCTAATAAGCCAAGTTTTACTGAATTAATATATTATTTCTATTTTTTTTCTTATGAAATGATAAAGCTACCCATTTCATTATGTATGAGGTAAATTATTTTTTATTGCAGTTAAAATTAACGTAGATATATGACCGAACCTAACCAACCCTACCTAACCTAACCTAGGTTAGGTAGGATTAGGTTAGGTTAGGTAGCCGAAAAAGTTAGGTTAGGTTAGGTTAGGTAGGTTAGGTAGTCGAAAAACAATTAATTCATGAAAACTTGGCTTATTAGGCAAATCGGGCCATGCATAGTAGGCTGAGAAGTGCGTTCTGGCTATTAGGTACGACATATATATATATATATTGTGACGATAATCTCTTTCAAAAGAGATTGAGTCGGCTCTTCCCTACAAAGTACGTCAATATACAAGATAATATAGAAGATACGTCCAGCAAGTATCGCCAAACGTTTTGCCCAGAGAGCAAATCGTACCCAGCACACAGTGACACCTGCTACCTACCACCGCCGTACCAGCAAACTGCTCATCCTTTGCCTGCCTGTCGCTGATTGGCTGGTGTCCAGTCGCACCTGCCCTCCGCCTCCGCCACAAGTTGACGTCTGGGCTGCAGTGCGGCAGTATCGTCAGAATATCTCAGTGCTCCAAGCAGTTGACATCTCTCGCTGGTAGACTAAGCCTTGGCTTTCGTGTACTAAAGGAGGTGGCAGCTCGAAGCCAGTATTCCAGCACCACTAATATTTTATTTTGCTATCATTGTAACTCACTTGTCTTAACGTAACTTTTCATTTGCCAGTGATTATTCCTATTATTTTGTTTCTCGACTTGTCTTTCATATTTTATGTGATTAACTTTATTCGTGTCTTGTTTTTCTAGAGTAATTAAATTTTCATTGTTAATTTACTTGTGTTTTGTATGTCTTCCCATTACCTTACCACAGACAAAAGCTCCAGATTTCTCTTTTTTTTTCTATTGTGTGACGAGGCCCTGCCCCTAGCTTTTGAAACAGCCGAACACCAACGCTTTACCGTCAAAATATATATTTATATATTTATATATATATATATATATATATATATATATATATATATATATATATATATATATATATATATATACATATATATATATATATATATATATATATATATATATATATATATATATATATATATATATATATATATATTATTATTAAATATGACCGAAAAAGTAAGATTAATAATTCTAACACGAATTTTCTCAATCTTTCGTACATTTCTTTTCACTGTTGGTGGTAATTCAAAAATCAATTCTCCTAAATTCATTTTTATTTCTAGTCTGACGCGACACTTGAGCGCGTTTCAAAAAAACTTATTACATTTTCAGAGACTTTAGTTTACACATACACAACTGAATAGAACTTACACATCTCCGATTTGTTTATATCTACATTTGAGTGAGGTGGATAGGGTGAGGTGGTATTAATAGGGTATTAAATTCATCAACACAAGACAGAACACGAAACAATGTTGCATAAGCAACAGGGCTCCATTAAGGAACATATAATCTCTTCCCACAACCAAACCATCGCCAGAGAAATCCTAGTAAACAACACAGAAATCATCGATAGATACAGCGATAGCAGGCGACTTGACGTTTGCGAGGCACTACACATTAAGAAGTCAACACCAGCAATCAACAGCCAATTAATGCACAACTATATTCTACCCACCTCAAGACTCCGCTCCAATATAGAAGTATCAAGAAATATGGACCAATAGGCTTTCTATAATCACTTCTATTCAATACCCATTGTTTCGTGTTCTGTCTTGTGTTGATGAATTTAATACCCTATTAATACCACCTCACCCTATCCACCTCACTCAAATGTAGATATAAACAAATCGGAAATGTGTAAGTTCTATTCAGTTGTGTATGTGTAAACTAAAGTCTTTGAAAATGTAACAAGTTTAACGAAACGCGCTCAAGTGTCGCGTCAGACTAGAAATAAAAATGAATTTTGGAGAATTCATTTTTTAATTACCACCAATAGTGAAAAGAAATGTACGAAAGATTGAGAAAATTCGTGTTAGAATTATTAATCTTACTTTTTCGGTGATATTTAATAATATATGTCTACAGGAAAGACTGCTACCAAAATATACTAAAATATATATATATATATATATATATATATATATATATATATATATATATATATATATATATATGTCGTACCTAGTAGCCAGAACTCACTTCTCAGCCTACTATGCAAGGCCCGATTTGCCTAATAAGCCAAGTTTTACTGAATTAATATATTTTCTCTAATTTTTTTCTTATGAAATGACAAAGCTACCCATTTCATTATGTATGAGGTCAATTTTTTTTATTGGAGTTAAAGTTAACGTAGATATATGACCGAACCTAACCAACCCTACCTAACCTAACCTAACCTATCTTTATAGGTTAGATTAGATTAGGTAGCCGAAAAAGTTAGGTTAGGTTAGGTTAGGTAGGTTAGGTAGTCGAAAAACAATTAATTCATGAAAACTTGGCTTATTAGGCAAATTGGGCCTTGCATAGTAGGCTGAGAAGTACGTTCTGGCTACTAGGTACGACATATATATATATATATATATATATATATATATATATATATATATATATATATATATATATATATATATATATATATATATATATATATATGTCGTACCTAGTAGCCAGAACGCAATTCTCGGCCTACTATGCAAGGCCCGATTTGCCTAATAAGCCAAGTTTTCATGAATTAATGTTTTCTCGACTACAAAACCTACCTAACCTAACCTAACCTAACCTAACTTTTTCGACTACCTAACCTAACTTAACCTATATCGATAGGTTAGGTTAGGGTAGGTAGGGTTGGTTAGGTTCGGTCATATATCTACATTAATTTTAACTCCAATAAAAAAAAATGACCTCATACGTAATGAAATGGGTAGCTTTATCATTTCATAAGAAAAAAATAGAGAAAATAAATTAATTCAGGAAAACATGGCTTATTAGGCAAAACGGGCCTTGCATAGTAGGCCGAGAAGTGCGTTCTGGCTACTAGGTACGACATATATATATATATATATATATATATATATATATATATATATATATATATATATATATATATATATATATATATATATATATATATATATATATATGTCGTACCTGGTAGCCAGAACACACTTCTCAGCCTACTATGCAAGGCCCGATTTGCCTAATAAGCCAAGTTTTCATGAATTAATGTTTTTTCGACTACCTAACCTACCTAACCTAACTTTTTCGGCTACCTAACCTAACCTAACTTATAAAGATAAGTTAGGTTAGGTTAGGTAGGGTTGGTTAGGTTCGGTCATATATCTACGTTAATTTTAACTCCAATAAAAAAAAATTGACCTCATACATAATGAAATGGGTAGCTTTATCATTTAAAAAGAAAAAAATTAGAGAAAATATATTAATTCATGAAAACTTGGCTTATTAGGCAAATCGGGCCTTGCATAGTAGGCTGAGAAGTGCGTTCTGGCTACTAGGTACGACATATATATATATATGTATATATATATATATATATATATATATATATATATATATATATACATATATATATATATATATATATATATATATATATATATATATATATATATGTCGTACCTAGTAGCCAGAATGCACTTCTCAGCCTACAATGCAAGGCCCGATTCGCCTAATAAGCCAAGTTTTCATGAATTAATATATTTTCTCAATTTTTTTTCTTATGAAATGATATATATATATATATATATATATATATATATATATGTATATATATATATATATATATATATGTATATATATGTATATATATGTATATATATGTATATATATATATATATATATATATATATATATATATATATATATATATATATATATATATATATATATATATATATATATATATATATATATATGTCGTACCTAATAGCCAGAACGCACTTGTCAGCCTACTATGCAAGGCCCGATTTGCCTAATAAGCCAAGTTTTCCTGAATTAATATATTTTCTCTAATTTTTTTCTTATGAAGTGATGAAGCTACCCATTTCATTATGTAAGATGTCAATTTTTTTTATTGGAGTTAAAATTAACGTAGATATATGACCGAACCTAACTAACCCTACCTAACCTAACCTAACCTATCTTTATAGGTTAGGTTGGGTTAGGTAGAAGAAAAAGTTAGGTTAGGTTAGGTTAGGTAGGTTAGGTAGTCGAAAAACAATTAATTCATGAAAACTTGGCTTATTAGGCAAATCGTGCCTTGCATAGTAGGCTGAGAAGTGAGTTCTGGCTACTAGGTACGACATATATATATATATATATATATATATATATATATATATATATATATATATATATATATATATATATATATGTCGTACCTAGTAGCCAGAACGCACTTCTGAGCCTACTATGCAAGGCCCGATTTGCCTAATAAGCCAAGTTTTCATGAATTAATTGTTTTTCGACTACCTAACCTACCTAACCTAACCTAACCTAACTTTTTCGGCTACCTAACCCAACCTAACCTATAAAGATAGGTTAGGTTAGGTTAGGTAGGGTTGGTTAGGTTCGGTCATATATCTACGTTAATTTTAACTCCAATAAAAAAAATTGACCTCATACATAATGAAATGGGTAGCTTTATCATTTCATAAGAAAAAAATTAGAGAAAATTTATTAATTCATGAAAACTTGGCTTATTAGGCAAATCGGGCCTTGCATAGTAGGCTGAGAAGTGCATTCTGGCTACTAGGTACGACATATATATATATATATATATATATATATATATATATATATATATGTCGTACCTAGTAGTCAGAACGCTCTTCTCAGCCTAATATGCAAGGTCCGATTTGCCTAATAAGCCAAGTTTTCATGAATTAATTGTTTTTCGACTGCCTAACCTACCTAACCTAACCTAACCTAACTTTTTCGGCTACCTAACCTAACCTAGCCTATAGAGACAGGTTAGGTTAGGTTAGGTAGGGTTGGTTAGGTTCGGTCATATATCTACGTTAATTTTAACTCCAATAAAAAAAAATTGACCTCATATATAATGAAATGGGTAACTTTATCATTTCATAAGAAAAAAATTAGAGAAAATATATTAATTCAGGAAAACTTGGCTTATTAGGCAAATCGGGCCTTGCATAGTAGGCTGAGAAGTTCGTTCTGGCTTCTAGGTACGACATATATATATTTATATATATATATATATATATATATATATATATATATATATATATATATATATATATATATATATATATATATATATATATATATATATATATATATCGTACCTAGTAGCCAGAACGCACTTCTCTGCCTACTATGCAAGGCCCGATTTGCCTAATAAGCCAAGTTTTCTTGAATTAATTGTTTTTCGACTACCTAACCTACCTAACCTAACCTAACCTAACTTTTTCGGCTACCTATATGTATATATATATATATGTCGTACCTAGTAGCCAGAACGTATTTGTCAGCCTACCATGCAAGGCCCGATTTGCCTAATAAGCCAAGTTTTCATGAATTAATATATTTTCTCAATATTTTTTCTTATGAAATGATAAAGCTACCCATTTCATTATGTATGAGGTAAATTTTTTGTTATTGGAGTTAAAATTAACGTAGATATATGACCAAACCTAACCAACCCTACCTAACCTAACCTAACCTATCTTTATAGGTTAGGTTAGGTTAGGTAGCCGGAAAAGTTAGGTTAGGTTAGGTTAGGTAGGTTAGGTAGTCGAAAAACAATTAATTCATGAAAACTTGGCTTATTAGGCAAATCGGGCCTTGCATAGTAGGCTGAGAAGTGCGTTCTGGCTACTAGGTACGATATATATATATATATATAGGTGAGGGTACCACCTCTGGTGCCAATGTGGGGACCCATAGCCTCGGAGAAGAAAATAAAAAGTATTCAGAGGAGACCTTGTGGTTTCTCACTGAACACTAATATTATCTTCTCCTACCACCCCCATTCTTTTGTATGTACACATATATATTTACTTTATTTGAACTTTGTTACAAAAAAGGAGTTACATATGGGTATATATATATATATATATATATATATATATATATATATATATATATATATATATATATATATAATATATATATATATATATATATATATATATATATATATATATATATATATATATATATATATATATATATATATTTGTGTGTGTATGTGTGTACTCACCTATTTGTGATTGCGGGGGTTGAGCTTTGGCTCTTTGGTCCCGCCTCTCAACTTTCAATCAACTGGTGTACAGATTCCTGAGCCTACTGGGCTCTATCATATATGCATTTAAAACTGTGTATGGAGTCAGCCTCCACCACATCGCTGCCTAATGCATTCCACCTGTAAACTACTCTGACACTGAAAAAGTTCTTTCTAACGTCCCTGTAATTCATTTGTGTACTCACATTCCACCTCTGTCCCCTAGTTTGCATACCACCAGTGATGAATAGTTTATCCTTGTCTACCCTGTTAATTCCCCTGAGGATTTTGTAGGTAGTGATCATGTCTTTCCTTACTATTCTGTCTTCCAGTGTCGTAAGGTGCATTTCTCGCAGCATTTCCTCCTAACCCGTGCCTCTTAGGTCTGGGATTAATCTAGTGGCATACCTCTGAACTTTTTCCAGCTTTGTCTTGTGCTTGACAAGGTACGGGCTCCATGCTGGGGCCGCATACTCCAAGATTTATCTTACATATGTGGTATACAAGGTTCTGAATGATTCCTTACAGAGGTTCCTGAAGGCTGTTCTGATGTTAGCCAGCCTCGCATATGCTGCTGACGTAATTCTTTTTATGTGGGTTTCAGGAGACATGTTCGGTGTGATATCAATTTACATATCTTTCTGTATGTCCGTTTCATTAAGTACTTCATCTCCTATTCTGTATCCTGTGTCTGGCCTCCTGTTTCCACCGCTTAGTTTCATTACTTTGCATTTACTCGGGTTAAACTTTCGCAGCCATTTCTTGGACCATTCATTCAGTCTGTCTAGGTCGTCCTGTTGCCTGCTACTATCATCCTCTGTTTCAATCCTCCTCATAAATTTTGCATCATCAGCAAACATTGAGAGAAACGATTCTATTCCTTCTGGGAGATCATTTACATATATCAGAAACAGTGTAGGGCCAAGGACTGACCTCTGCGGGACTCCACTTGTAACGTCACGCCATGCCGAGACCTCACCCCTCACAGTGACTAGTTGTCTTCTGTTGCTTAGGTACTCCCTTATCCAACGGAGTACCTTCCTTTTCACTCCAGCCTGTATCTCCAGCTTATGCAGTCTGTCCACCCCTATCTTTCTTGCCTGATTTTTGTTGCCTGGTCGTAGAATTCAATTAGCCCTGAAAGGCAGGACTTGCCATCTCTGAATCCATGTTGATGGTGTGTAAAAAAGTTCTTTCGCTCCAGAAGTTCCACTAGTTTTCTAAGCACAATCTTCTCTATCAGCTTGCATGGTATGCAGGTTAGGGACACTGGCCTGTAGTTCAGTGCCTCCTGTCTATCCCCTTTCTTGTATATCGGAACTACATTAGCTGCTTTGCAAATTTCTGGCAGATCCTCTGTTGCCAGTGATTTGTTATACACTATGGAGAGTGGCAGGCACAGTGATTCTGCTCCTCTCTTTAGTATCTAAGGGGAGATTCCATTTGGGCCTATAGCCTTTGTCACATCCAACTCTAGTAAACACTTCCTTATTTCTCCACTGGTAATCTCAAACTCTTCTAGTGGTTCCTGGTTAACAATTCCCTCTCTTATTTCTGGTATTTCTCCTTGCTCTAAGGTGAAGACCTCCTGGAATTTCTTATTCTGTTCCTCACACACTTCCTTGTCGTTTGTAGTGAATCCTTCTGCCCCTATTCTTATTTTCATTACCTGTTCCATTACTGTTGTTTTTCTCCTGATGTTGCTGTGCAGCAATTTAGGTTGAGTCTTTGCCTTGCTTGCGATGTCATTTTCGTATTGTCTTTCTGCCTCTCTTCTCATCCTGACATATTCATTCCTGGCACTCTGGTATCTTTCTCTGCTCTCAAGTGTCCTATTATTCCTATAGTTTCTCCACGCCCTTTTACTTTGCTGCTTAGCTAGCCTACATCTCTGATTAAACCATGGGTTTCTCATCTTCATTTCACTGTTTTCTTTTTTGGACTGGGGCAAACTTGTTTGCTGCTTCCTCGCACTTCTGCGTGATGAAGTCCATCATGTCTCGGGCCGTCTTTCCCCTGAGCTCTGTTTCCCATGTTATATCTGTTAGGAATTTTCTTAACTCGTCATAGTTTCCCTTTCGGAACACCAGTTTTTTGTTTTCAGTACCCCTCGTCGAGTTCAATAAACCTTCCTCAACCAGATACTCAAACACCAGTACACTGTGGTCGCTCATTTCTACTGGGGCCTCAAAGCCGATTTCCCTTATGTCGGAGTCGTTCAGAGTGCAGACTAGGTCGAGTCTCGCTGGTTCATCGTTTTTTCTCATCCTAGTGGGTTCCCTGACCTGTTGGCTTAGAACATTTCTTGTCGCCACCTCCATTAGTTTGGCTCTCCATATATTCTCTCCTCCATGCGGTTCTCTGTTCTCCCAGTCTATCCTTCCATGACTGAAGTCTCCTATGATAAGCAGAAGGGTTCTATTTCTACAGGCAGTAGAGGCTGCCTTCCCAATTATAATGTTAACTGCCATGTTGTTGTTGTCATACTCTGGCCTTGGCCTTCTGTCATTTGGTGTTGGGTTATATATCACTGCTACTACTGCTTTTGGTCCTCCCTTTGTCATGGTGCCTGTTATGTAGTCTCTGAATCCTTCGAAGACCGGGATGACCACCTCCTTGAAATTCCATTCCTTTCTCATTAGTAGGGCCACTCCACCTCCTCCCCATCCTTCCCTCTCTTTTCTTATTACAGTGTAGTCCTGGGGAAACACCACATTCATTATGATGCCTGAGAGTTTTGTTTCTGTGAGTCTGATTACATCTGGGTTCACTTCTTGTTTTCTTTCCCATAGTGCACTTGTCTTGCTTGTCATCTCATCTATGTTTGAGTACATCACCCTGAAGCTGACTCTCTTCTGTCCTTTCTCAGATCCTATTGCTTCCCCTGAAGCAGGGAAACGAGGAGGGTCCGGGATGGGAGAGCCTATGAAGGGAGACCTGGGTGGTCTGGGGTGTGTGGGGGCTGGGAGGATATGGTACGGGGAGGGTGGTGTAGGTGGGAGGGCTTGGGGGGGTTGGGGTGAAAAGAAGGCTTGGGGGGGAAGTTGACAGGGGGAGGCTTGGGGGAGTGGGTGAGAGGGGGAAGCTTTCGAGAGTGTGGGAGAGGGGGAGGCTTGGGGGGGGGGGGGAATGGAAGGAGGGAAGGCTTGGTGGAATGGGGTGGCTGGAGGGGGGCGGGAGGGTCGTAAAAGAAAGCAGGGCTTGGGGTGGGGAGGTTGGGGGATGAGGATAAATGGAGGGCTGAGGAGAGTGAGGGAGAAGAGAGGGCTCAGGAGGGTGGAGGATACTGGAGGGTTTAGGGGGGTGGGGGAGAATGGAGGACTTGTGGGTGGGGGAGAAGAGAGGGCATGCGGGATTAGGGAGGGCTTGGGGGTGTGGGGGGTGGGAGAAGGGAGATCCTGGGGAGGGGGGGAGGGGCCCCAAGGTCGGTACCTTGGGCACCAGGGGTTAGGGCAGGTAGGGCTCCTATTGGGTGGAGAATGGGGGAGGTGCTTCTCTCACTGTGTCTGTTGAGCTGCTTGTGGAGGGTTCCCTTGCTCTCCTCTGGGAATATAGGGCTCGGGGTTGTTGCTCCCTGACTTCTTTCTTTCTCTGTTTGCTCCCCCCTCGCGGCTGCTGCCCTCCTTCTCTCGTCCCTTGTCATAGCCCTCTGCAGGAATACTTGTTTGAATTTCTGTACATTGGCTAGTCCGATCTTCCTTGCTCACAAATCCTCTTTTGTTCTCTTGCTCTTGAATACTACCTTTATCACTCGGTCTCTGTCATTGTTGTACCATCCAATCCTGAAAACCTTTTCAATATCTTGGTCAGCCCTCTCCATCTTTATCCCTTTAAGGATTTCATTGACTTCATTTTTGTCCTTGTCTCTCCTTTCCACTCAACCGGTCCCTGTTTGCTCCTTAATGCCTACTATTACTACTCCTCTTTTTCGCTCAATCAGCTGTCTAGTACATGTAGCTACTTCCTGAAAAGAAGCCACTTCCATGGCAACTTCCTTAACTGCAGACCTAGCTTCAGGGCTCTTTTTAAGCAATTCTGCAAATGAGGGATGTTTTGTAGAAGTCCCCTCAACAGTAGCATCACCATCTCCCTGAGGGATGGTCTGTGTCTGGTATTGTAGAGGAGTCTGCTTCAGGCTTCTTATCTCCTCCTTTGCTGCCCTTAGTTCATCCTTGAGGTTGGTTACTGTCTCCCTCATTACCCTCAGTCCATCACTGAATTCCTTCCAAATGTGCTGGAATGTTCCCATTATCCAGGCTTCCTGTTTCTCCCCATCCTCTGAGAATGTCCCTGCCATGTTTGTCTCCCTGCGATTGCTTCTCCGAGATAGTCTCCTATCTCCTAACATGTTTTATCCATATGAGAGAGATTGAAGGGGAGAGAGAAGTGTGTGTGTGTGTGTGTGAGTGGGATTGTGTGATGGAGTCTGTGTGTACTCACCTAATTGTGCTTGCGGAGGTTCAGCTTTGGCTCTTTGGTCCCGCCTCTCAAATGTCAGTCAACTGGTACTCACCTAGTTGTACTCACCTAGTTGTGCTTGCGGGGGTTGAGCTCTGGCTCTTTGGTCCCGCCTCTCAACTGTCAATCAACAGGTGTACAGGTTCCTGAGCCTATTGGGCTCTATCATATCTATACTTGAAACTGTGTATGGAGTCAGTCTCCACCACATCACTTCCTAATGCATTCCATTTGTCAACCACTCTGACACTAAAAAAGTTCTTTCTAATATCTCTGTGGCTCATTTGGGCACTCAGTTTCCACCTGTGTCCCCTAGTGCGTGTGCCCCTTGTGTTAAACAGCCTGTCTTTATCAACCCTGTCAATTCCCTTGAGGATCTTGAATGTGGTGATCATGTTCCCCCTAACTCTTCTGTCTTCCAACGAAGTGAGGTTTAATTCCCGTAGTCTCTCCTCGTAGCTCATACCTCTCAGCTCGGGTACTAGTCTGGTGGCAAACCTTTGAACCTTTTCCATTTTAGTCTTATGCTTGACTAGATATGGACTCCATGCTGGTGCCGCATACTCCAGGATTGGTCTGACATATGTGGTATATAATGTTCTGAAAGATTCCTTACACAAGTTTCTAAAGGCCGTTCTTATGTTAGCCTACCTGGCTTATGCTGCTGCTGTTATCCTCTTGATGTGAGCATCAGGGGACAGGTCTGGCGTGATATCAACCCCCAGGTCTTTCTCTCTCTCGGACTCTTGAAGTATTTCATCTCCCAAGTGATACCTTGTATCTGGTCTCCTGCTTCCTACCCCTATCTTCATTACATTACATTTGCTTGGATTAAACTCTAACAGCCATTTGTTCGACCATTCCTGCAGCTTGTCCAAGTCTTCTTGAAGCCTCAAGCTGTCCTCCTCTGTCTTAATCCTTCTCATAATTTTGGCGTCGTCAGCAAACATTGAGAGGAATGAGTCTATACCCTCTGGCAGATCATTTACGTATATCAGAAACAGGATAGGTCCAAGTACAGAGCCCTGTGGGACTCCACTGGTGACTTCACGCCAGTCTGAGGTCTCACCCCTCACTGTAACTCTCTGCTTCCTATTGTTTAGGTACTCCCTTATCCACTGGAGCGCCCTACCAGTTACTCCTGCCTGTTTCTCTAGCTTATGCATCAACCTTTTATGGGGAACTGTGTCAAAGGCTTTCCGACAGTCCAAAAAAATGCAGTCCGCCCACCCTTCTCTTTCTTGTTTAATCTTTGTCACCTGATCGTAGAATTCTATCAATCCTGTAGGGCAAGATTTACCCTCCCTGAAGCCATGTTGATGGGTTGTCACGAAGTCTCTTCTCTCCAGATGTGTTACTAGGTTTTTTTCTCACAATCTTCTCCATCACCTTGCATGGTATACAAGTTAAGGACACTGGCCTGTAGTTCAGTGCCTCTTGTCTGTCACCCTTTTTGTATATTGGTACTACATTAGCAGTCTTCCATATTTCTGGTAGGTCCTCCGTTTCCAGTGACCAACTATACACTATGGAGAGTGGTAGGCAAAGTGCTCCTGCACACTCTTTCAATACCCATGGCGAGATTCCATCCGGCCCAACAGCTTTTCTCACATCCAGCTCCAATAGGTGCTTCTTGACCTCATCTCTTGTAATTTCGAACCTATCCAAGGTCACCTGGTTTGCTGCCACCTCTTCTAGCGCCGCGACATCTCCCCGTTCTATTGTAAAGACCTCCTGGAACCTTTTGTTGAGTTCTTCACACACCTCTTTGTCATTCTCTGTGTACCTGTCCTCGCCCACCCTAAGTTTCATCACCTGTTCCTTAACTGTTGTCTTCCTCCTGATGTGACTGTGTAGTAGCTTGGGTTCGGTCTTGGCTTTATTAGCTATATCATTTTCATACCTTTTCTCAGTTGCTCTTCTCACACTGACATACTCGTTCCTGGTTCTCTGGTATCTCTCTCTACTTTCTGGTGCTCTGTTATTACGGAAGTTCCTCCATGCCCTTTTGTTTTGCTCCTTTGCTTTCATACATTCCCTATTAAGTAAGTAAGTAATTATCAAAAGAAGGCACCAAACCGGGAAGGCTATGTAGCACCATCAAAGACGCAAAATAATCAGAGGGCGCTAAATATCACCAAGGATGCCAATACGAGAACAAAAACGCATAAGGCGAACGATATCAAAAGTATCCGAGTCACCAAGAATTCTATCGAGGGACAGGTGACCGCGAGGGGCGGTCGGAAAGCAAGACATACGCTCGTCCTGGAAGTCAGGACATTCAAGAAGGACATGCACGACCGTAAGAGGGACAATGCAACTAGGACAATAAGGAGCAGGGCGGCGCTCCATCAAGTGACCATGGGTTAAGCGAGTATGGCCAATACGCAACCTCGCCAGAGCTGTTTCCCACCGCCGGTTACGGTGGAAGGACGACTGCCACGAGGAAACACAACATTTAAGAGTACGTAGCTTGTTACCAGTAACAGACAACCAAGAAGCCTGCCAACGGGTAAGGACTGAGGAATGGATAACCGGGTAAAAGTCGGAATACGGAATGCCCTTACGAGAGATGGGACAAGAGCGGACAGCTTCCTTGGCGGCAGCATCCGCACGCTCATTTAAAGACACACCAATATGGCTGGGAACCCAACAAAACTCAACCGACTTAAATTTACTATGAACGAGAAACAGCCAATGCTGGATCTCGACAACCACTGGATGAACTGGATTAAAGGACCCGAGAGCCATGAGGGCACTACGAAAGTCAACAACAACTACAAAGGAAGACTGACAACGAGAAATTAGGAGACGAAGAGCATAGAGAATAGCATAAAGTTCCGCTGTAAAGATGCTAGTCTCCGGAGGCAAGCGACACATATAAGTGCGATCAGGAAAAACAACAGAGTAGCCAACACCGTCCGCTGACTTAGACCCATCGGTGAAGACAGAAACGGAGCGGGAGTGAGAAGAAAAGTGCTCGAGGAAAAGGCGTTTTAGAACCGTAGGAGGGGTAAAAGCTTTAGTGATACGGGTCAAGGAAGTACAAAACCGCGGAAGAGGGACCCTCCACGGGGGCAAAGAAGGAACAACACGAGGAGAAACATCAGAAATACGAACGGAAAGAGAATCCTGCAGGCGAGATAACCGGACAGAAAGAGGGAGGTGGTGAAGAGGAACAGGAACCGCAGGAGGGGTAAAAGTTAAGCACGACAGAGGCGAGAGGAAGGATGTTGCAAGGACCGCGCAAGATAGCGAAGACAGTAGCGATCACGGCGGTCCTGGAGAGACAGGAAGCCAGTGTCAACATACAAGCTAAGGACGGGAGTCGAACGAAAGGCACCAGAACTGAGGCGCAACCCAGTATGGTGCAAAGCATCAAGACGGCGAAGAGTAGAAGGAGAAGCAGACGAGTAAGCAGGGCAACCATAATCGAGCTTAGACAGGACGAGAGAAGAATGTAAAGCAAGGAGAGTGCGCCTATCTGCCCCCCAAGAAGTATGGGACAAGACCCGAAGGAGGGTAAGGGCCTTAGAGCACTCAACACGGAGGTAAGAGATATGGGGAGACCAAGACAAACGAGTGTCAAGGAATAACCCCAAAAGCTTCGCGGAATCTTTGTATTCAAGGGGATGACCATAAAGAGACAAAGAGGGACGAAGAACAACCCGTTTCCGCGTAAATGTCATGGCACAAGTCTTAGAAGTAGAGAACTTGAAGCCATGATCAGTGGCCCAAGACGACACGGCATCAATTGCAAGTTGAAGCCGGCGTTGAAGGAGAGGCGAATCATCACCCTGACAACAAAGGGTAAGATCATCGTCATAGAGAGCGGAGAAGACACCAGAAGGAAGAGAGGAAAGAAGACCATTGAGGGCAACCAGAAAAAGAGTAGTGCTCAGAACACTACCCTGGGGCACACCTTCGTATTGCTGAAAAGAGGGAGAGAGAGCGGTACCAAGGCGCACCCGAAAGGAACGACGAGAGAGGAAGCTGCGGAGAAAGAGAGGGAGATGACCACGAAGGCCAAAAGAATGAAGTTGAGATAGGATATGATAACGCCAAGTGGTGTCGTAAGCCTTTTCCAGGTCAAAAAGGACGGCAACAACGGAGGTCTTCGCAGCAAAAGCAGTACGAATATAGACCTCCAAGTTCACCAGGACATCTGTCGTGCTGCGGCACTTGCGGAAACCAAATTGAGAAGGGGAGAGGAGGTGATGGTGTTCCAGGAACCACATCAGACGAACGTTAACCATACGTTCAAAAAGTTTGCAGACACAACTTGTGAGAGCAATAGGGCGAAAGTCCTTAGGGGAAGTACCCAGAGACCCCGGTTTGCGAACAGGGAGGACAACGGCATCGAGCCAGTCCTCAGGGACTGACGACGACTCCCAGATCCGATTATACAGACTCAGTAAATACTGAGACGTGCTCGGAGGGAGATGGCGAAGCATCTCATAATGAATACCATCGGAGCCCGCCGCCGTAGAACCGCAGACGGCCAGAGCAGAACGAAGTACAGAGAGAGAGAAGGGATCATTATAGGGAAGCTGAAGATGAGTGCAGAAATCTAAAGGACGAGACTCAAGGACAGGTTTACGAAGAAGGAAAGATTGGGGAAGATGAAGACCAGAGCTAACAGAAGAAAAGTGGGAACCCAGTTCGGAAGCGACCTGCAACGGGTCCGCCACAAGAGTATCATGGAGGTGAAGGACCGGTGAAACATCGGGAACGAACTTACCCGCTATCTTGCGGATACGCTTCCAGATCTGGGCCAGAGGGGTTTCGGACGTAATTGTTGAGACATAAGATGCCCAACATTCACGTTTAGCCGTACGGATGGCCCTACGGGCCACCGCACTCGCTTTCCGAAAGAAAAGAAAAGAATCGGTCGTCTGCCTACGGCGGTGCCTCTTCCAGGCTGCACGCTTACAGCGGACAGCCCGAGCACAGTCCGCATTCCACCAGGGAACGCACTTCCGTGGACCCCGAGAGGAAGAGCGAGGAATAGAGCGGAGGGCAGCGTTGAAGACAGTGTCATGAAAAAGGAGGAGAGCGCGAGAGAGAGGCAGAAGGGAGAGGTCAGAGAGAGCAGCACTGAGGGTAAATAGGGTCCAGTCTGCCTTAGCAAACTGCAACCTAGGGAAAGAGAGGGAAGGGCGAAAAGAGAAAAAGGAAACAAGGATGGGGAAATGATCACTTCCATGGAGGTCATCAAGAACCTGCCACGTGAAATCTAAGTAAAGAGAAGAAGAGCAGAGAGAAAGATCAAGACAAGAAAGGGTGCGAGTCCGAGAGTCCAAATGAGTGGGCTCACCAGAATTCAGAAGAGACAGGGAAGAAGATAGGAGAAACGGCTCAAGGAGGCGACCCCGGGTATTCGTCAGAACGTCACCCCAAAGGGAATGACGACAATTGAAGTCACCCAGCAGGAGCACAGGCTCCGGCAAGGAGTCTAGGAGGTGTTTCAAATCAGGAAGAGAGAGCGGGACACTCGGGGGGAGATAAATGGAACAAACTGTGTACCATTTCCCCACAAAGATACGAGCAGCAGAACAATGGAGAGGCGAAGGAAAAAGTAAAGGAACAAAGGGAACATCTGCACGAATCAAGAGAGCAGAAGAATTAGAAGCCCCAGCAATGGCTGGGGGGGGGGGAGAGAAAGGAATAGCCACGAAAACGACCAGGACGAGCACCAAGCATTGGCTCCTGGAGACAGACACAAAGGGGCGAAAACCGCGAAATCAGAAGTTGGAGTTCGAGGAAATTGGCGTAATAACCTCGAACGTTCCATTGAAGAATGGACAACGACGGGAAGAGAAAGGACAAAAACAGAGAACAAGGAAGAAACAAAGGCGAAAGAGCAACAGAGCACGTTAAAGAATATCAGGGTCGGGATCAGGGTCAGCAAAGTCAGGGTTAGGGGGCATGGGTAAACTGAGCAAAGACGGAGGGAAGGAAACGGGAGAACAGATCAGAGGTGGGCGGGCGGGGTCCGGAGGAGGAGGAGGAAGAGGAGGAGACAACGGAGAGGAGCAGTCAAGGACAGCAGTAGGAAGAGGGGGAGTAGAAAGAGGGGAGCGCACCCCAGCAAGAGCAGCAACCGAAAGGGAAGCAGGGGCCAAAGAAACCTCCATAGCAGGAACAGGGGGCGCAACCACTGAAACGGGAGGGGAAGGAGCAACAGAGCCAGAAGTAGGAGCTAAGGAAGAAAGCGAAGCCTTCTTACCCGCCGGGGAAGAGGAAGGAGAGGAGCCAGGCTTACGCTTCTGACTTAAAGAGACAGGTGTCCCAGCAACTACGTACCGGGCAACGGATTCCAGTGTCTCAACAGGAGAAGCCGAACGAGAGCACACACGACGGCCGTTAGGAGAGCGATGGACATCCGCCTGCACCGACAGGCGGCGGGGAGAGCCGATAGATGGAGGAAGAGGATGGGAAGGAGGATCGGAGGGGGACGAGGAAGAAGACACAGGAGACATGACACACCGGGTTGAAAGAAGGGGAACCCCAGACAGAGGACCAGGAGGGGGACCCCTCGGGAAAGAACTCAAAGGAACAGAGGAGGGGGCAGTGGGCGTATCAGGGTCCAAGGCCCGGAAACGGTTGAGAGTCTGAGGAAGGGGGGAAGGACGAGGAGAGGAAGAGCGCAACACGCGAGCATAAGAGATGTTAGTATAAGGCGGGAGCCGGCGAACCTGGCGCCTCGCCTCAGGAAAAGACAAACGCTCCCGGTGCTTCAGGTTAAGGACGGCCGCCTCAAGCTTGTAATGGACACAGGCACGGGAGAACGTAGGATGGGCCTCACCGCAGTTGAGGCAGCGAGCTTGGGGAGAAGTGCACTCCGACTTAGAGTGACCTTCACTCCCACACAAAGGACAGAGAGAGACAGTCCCAGAGCAGCGGAGGGCACCATGCCCAAACCTCCAGCACTTATTACAAAGTCGAGGAGAAGGAATATACTCCTGGACAGAGCACCGAGCACCAGCAAGAATGACAGAGGATGGAAGGGTCCTACCATCAAAGGTGATCTTCACAACGCGAAGGGGTTGACGGCGACGACCACGAGGGGGACGAGTAAACGAGTCAACCTGGAGGACAGAATGGCCTTGGGCATCAAGGATATGCCGAATATCATCGTGGCAATCCTGCAGATTCCGAACACCGGTTGCAACATGGGGTGGGAGGAGAATAGTGCCAACACTGGAATTCATCGGAACGTTCTTGGAGACCCGAACAGGGATCTCGCCAAGGCAAGATAAGGCAGCCAAGCGGGAAGCCGCATCCTGAGAAGGAGCAGCAACGACACGTGTACCGAGACGAGTGGGGTTGAAAGTAACACACGCATCCACGGAATCTACAAGATGCCGATGGAGGGAGAAATCGTCAGGAGGCGCAGAATCAAGAGGGAGGAGATCAAAGTATTTGGCCCATGAAGCAGGACCAAACAAGGCCTGATACGCATCAGCACGGGAAGGAATCGAGCGAGTGCGGTTGGGGCGCGAACGGCGTTGAGAACCCCTAGAGAGAGAGGGGTCAAAAGGCGCAGTAGTCACAACGAAAGACTTAGCCACACCAGGGGACGAAGTGGCCACCACCGGGGGCTGGAGGCTCGACCCAACCTCAGAGGAAAGAGGGGAGCTGGGGGAAGAAGCCAGGACGGTCAAAGGAGGAGCAAGGTCGGGGCCCAACGCAGCGGGAGCTACAGAGCCTGGTCTTCCAATACAGGCCGACTCGGGGTCTTGGTCGCCCACCCCACGAGCCTGAGAGGGTACAACGGAAACATTCAACGACATAGAGACGAAAGTGACAAATTCATCCACGAATGTGCCCCCATACCCACCATGGAGCCACAATTAGAGGCAGGACACCCAACAGGAAGCTATCGCTGATCATGCCGGGGCCCCCTAGGGGTGCGTCGTGAGTATACGCCCCACAAACGCCACCTTAAGAACCGTCAGTCCGTCGAGATCGGGTTCAGCGACGAAAGGGGGATTGACAATAAAAGGTTCCCCTCGCTCGAGACGTCGGGTACTACAGTTCTACGGGTGCAAGAGTATGCCTCCTCAAGCACCCGGGCGTCAAAATAGAAGAAGTCCAAAGAAATAATCCAAAACAAGCAAAAGGTTGGCAGGAAACGACAAGCAGATAGGAGAAGAGGGGGGAGAAAAACGAAACATAAGGAAAAGGAAAAGCGATCCGGCACAATTGGAGAAGACAGCAGCAGGAGTGCAAGGCCAGAAAAGGACAGAGGACTGCCCAACGGAGCATCACACTCCGGCAGCCGTCCACCAAGCCCCCTCACGACGCCAACGGGCCGGAAGGGGAGGGGGACATTCCCTATTAAACCACGGATTCTTCCTTTGCTTCTCTGTTTTTTCCTGTCGGGCTGGGACAAACCTGCTTACAGCTTCCTGACATTTTTGGGTGACATAGTCCATCATGTCTTGTACGGACTTGGTTCCGAGTTCTGTGTCCCAATGTATATCCCATAGGAATTTATTCATTTCCTCATAATTTCCCTTTCGGTACGCCAGCCCTTTGGTTCCCAGTTCTTTTTTGGGGGTGATAATTCCCAGCTCAACCAGGTACTCAAAGCTCAATACACTGTGATCACTCATTCCCAAGGGGGCTTCCAACTTAACTTCCCTTATATCCGACTCATTTAGGGTAAATATCAGATCAAGCAAGGCTGGTTCATCCCCTCCTCTCATTCTTGTCGGTCCCTTGAAGTGTTGACTTAGAAGGTTTCTTGTTGCCACATCCAGCAGCTTAGCTCTCCATGTGTCTGGGCCTCCATGTGGGTCTCTGTTCCCCCATTCTATCTTCCCATGGTTGAAGTCTCCCATGATTAGAAGTCTGGATCCATTCCTGCTAGCCACAGAAGCTGCTCTCTCTATTATATTGATGGTGGCCAAGTTGTTTCTATCATATTCTTGTCTGGGTCTTCTGTCATTTGGTTGGGGGTTATATATGACTACTATTATAATTTTCTGTTGTCCAGTTGCTATGGTGCCTGAAATGTAGTCACTGACACTGGTGTACAGGTACCTGAGCCTACTGGGCTCTATCATATCTACATTTGATTCTGTGTATGGAGTCAGCCTCCACCATATCACTGCCTAGTGCATTCCATTTATTAACTACTCTGACACTGAAAAAATTATTTCTAATGTCTCTGTGGCTCATCTGGGTACTAAGTTTCCACCTGTGTCCCTTTGTTCGTGTCCCACCCGTGCTGAAGAGTTCGTTTTTGTCCCCCCTGTCAGTTCCCCTGAGAATTTTGTAGGTGGTTATCATGTCTCCCCTTACTCTTCTGTTTTCCAGGGATGTGAGGTTCAGCTCCTTTAGCCTTTCCTCAGAGCTCATTCCTCTCAGTTCCGGGACGAGCCTTGTGGCATACCACTGAATCTTCTCTAGCTTTGTCTTGTGTTTAACTAGGTATGGACTCCAGGCTTGAGCTGCATACTCCAGGATTGGCCTTACATAAGTAGTATACAGGGTTCTGAAAGATTCCTTACACAAGTTTCTAAAGGCAGTTCTTATGATGGCCAGTCTAGCATATGCCGCTGATGAAATTCATTTGATGTGGGCTTCTGGGGAGAGGTTCGGTGTGATACCAACCCCCAGATTTTTCTCTCTATTTGACTCTTGCAGGATTTCACCTCCCAGATGATACCTTGTGTTCAGCCTCCTGCTCCCTTCGCCTAATTTAATCACCTTACACTTTCCTGAGTTAAACTTTAGCAGCCATTTTCTAGACAATTCCTCCAGTTTATCCAGGTCATCCTGTAGTCTCTGTCTATTTTCATCCGTCAGATATATGACTCTTGAAATACTTCAAGAGTCAGAGAGAGAGAAGGACCTGGTGGTTGATATCAAGCCAGAACTGTACCCTGAAGCTCATATCAAGAGGATAACAGCAGCAGCATATGCCAGGTTGGCTAACATAAGAACGGCCTTTAGAAACTTGTGTAAGGAATCTTTCAGAACATTATATACCACATATGTCAGACCAATCCTGGAGTATGCGGCTCCAGCATGGAGTCCATATCTCGTCAAGCATAGGACTAAACTGGGAAAGGTTCAATAGGTTTGCCACCAGACTAGTACCCGAGCTGAGAGGTATGAGCTACGAGGAGAGACTACGGGAATTAAACCTCACTTCGCTGGAAGACAGAAGAGTTAGGGGGGACATGATCATCACATTCAAGATTCTCAAGGAAATCGACAGGGTTGATAAAGACAGGCTGTTTAACACAAGGGGCACATGCACTAGGGGACACAGGTGGAAACTGAGTGCCCAAATGAGCCACAGAGATATTAGAAAGAACTTTTTTAGCGTCAGAGTGGTTGACAAATGGAATACATTAGGAAGTAATGTGGTGGAGGCTGACTCCATACACAGTTTCAAGTGTAGATATGATACCTGTACACCTGTTGATTGATGGTTGGGAGGCGGGACCAAAGAGCCAGAGCTCAACCCCCGCAAGCACAACTAGGTGAGTACAACTTGGTGAGTACACACACACACACACACACATTATATATATATATATATATATATATATATATATATATATATATATATATATATATATATATATATATATATATATATATATATATATATATATATATATATATATATATATATATATTACAACAGTTTTGGATGAGTTGGAAACAAACTTTCAACACAAGACAGAACACGAAACATTGGGTATAATATTTTGTAAGTTAAAGGGGAAGAATGGAAGTAAATGCAAAGGGCCTATTGGCCCATATTTCTTGATGCTTCTATATTGGTGCGGAGTCTTGAAGTGGGTAGAATATAGTTGTGCATTAATTGGCTGTTGATTGCTGGTGTCGACTTCTTAATGTGTAGTGCCTCGTAGATATCAAGCCGCCTGCTATCGCTGTATCTATCGATGATTTCCGTGTTTTTTGTTAGACTTCTCTGGTGATGGTCTGGTTGTGGGAGGAGATTATATGTTCCTTAATGGAGCCCTGTTGCTTATGCATCGTTAATCGCCTGGAAAGAGATGTTGTTGTCTTGCCTGCATACTGAATTCTTTGAGGCTTACAGTCCCCAAGAGGGCATTTGAAGGCATAGACGACGTTGGTCTCTTTTAAAGCGTTCTGTTTTGTGTCTGGAGAGTTTCTCATGAGTAGGCAGGCCGTTTTTCTGGTTTTATAGTAAATCGTCAGTTGTATCCTCTGATTTTTGTCTGTGGGGATAACGTTTCTATTAACAATATCTTTCAGGACCCTTTCCTCCGTTTTATGAGCTGTGGAAAAGAAGTTCCTGTAAAATAGTCTAATTGGGGGTATAGGTGTTGTGTTAGTTGTCTCTTCAGAGGTTGCATGGCGTTTCACTTTCCTTCTTATGATGTCTTCCACGAAACCATTGGAGAAGCCGTTGTTGACTAGAACCTGCCTTACCCTACAGAGTTCTTAATCGACTTGCTACCATCCTGAGCTGTGGCTGAGAGCACAGTCGACATAAGCGTTAACGACACTCCTCTTGTACCTGTCTGGGCAGTCACTGTTGGCATTGAGGCACATTCCCATGTTTGTTTCCTTAGTGTAGACTAAGGAATGGGGCTAGGCAGCTCATCCTCCCTGTCTGAGTTAGACAGTGAAGACTTCGAGCCCTCGACATCCGAACGATTTCTGTATTCCACCACTAATTCTTTGTACTAGGTCCCTTTCCTTTGTCGGTCGTTTGTCACCTGGTCGTAGAATTATACGACCAGGTGACAAAGATTAAGCAAGAAAGAGAAGGATGCGTGGACCGCATTTTCTTGGACTGTCGGAAGGCCTTTGACACAATACCCCATAAGAGGCTGATGCTGGAGAAACAGGCAGGAGTAACTGGTAGAGCGTTCCAGTGGATAAGGTAGTACCTAAGCAATTGGAAGCAGAGAGTTACAGTGAGAGGGGAGACCTTAGATTGGCGTGAAGTCGCCAGTGGAGTCCCACAGGGCTCTGTACTCGGACCTATCCCGTTTTTTATATACGTAAATGATCTCCCAGAGGGTATAGACTCATTCCTCTCAATGTTTGCTGACGGCGCCAATATTATGAGAAAGATCAAGACAGAGGAGGACAGATTGCGGCTTCAAAAAGACCTGGATAAGCTGCAGGAATGGTCGAACAAATGGTTGTTAGAGTTTAACCCAAGCAAATGTAATGTAATGAAGATAGGTGTAGGGAGCAGGAAACCAGATACACGGTATCATTTGGGAGATGAAATACCTCAAGAGTCAGTGAGAGAGAAAGACCTGGGGATTGATATCACGCCAGACTTGTCCCCTGATGCCCATATCAAGAGGATAACATCAGCGGCATATGCCAAGTTGGCTAACATAAGAACGGCTTTAGAAACTTGTGTAAGGAGTCATTCAGAACTTTGTATACCACATGTCAGACCAATCCTGGAGTATGCAGCTCCTGCATGGAATCCATATCTAGTCAAGCATAAGACTAAACTGGAAAAGGTTCAAAGGTTTGCCATAAGACTAGTACCCGAACTGAGGGGTATGAGCTACGAAGAGAGTTTACGGGAATTAAACTTCACGTCACTGGGAGACAGAAGAGTTAGAGGGGACATAATCACTACATACAAGATTCTCAGAGGAATTGATAGGGTAGATAAAGACAGACTATTTGCCACAAGGGGCACACACACACTAGGGGGACATAGGTAGAAATTGAGTGCCCAAATGAGCCATAGAGACATTAGAAAGAATATTTTTAGTGTCAGGGTAGTTAACAAATGGAATGCATTAGGAAGTGATGTGGTGGAGGCTGACTCCATGCACAGTTTCAAGTGTAGATATGATAAAGTCCAGTAGGCTCAGGAACATGTACATTAGTTGATTGACAGTTGAGAGGCGGGACCAAAGAGCCAGATCTCAACCCCTGCAAGCATAGCTAGGTAAGTACATAATAATGATGTGTGTGCAGGACTGTGGGTAAATATTTCGTCTCGTTTTGGCTGCTCTGGCACCGTATGAATATCAGTAACAAGGAAGAAAGAAGACTAGTCTCCAAGAGATAGAGAATAACATTTATCTCTCCTGGTGAAAGTCTTCGGTGGGGAGCAAAGTTCTCACGATTTGTCGAGCGTCAAACTTGACCTAGTGGTCGAGACACACTCGAGTAACGTTGAATCGAGGTTGAATTAACGTTATATCGATGTTGAATCAACGATATCGACGTTCGTTTACCCAACTTTGCCCATTTTGAAGTTGGGTTCTGTCCAACCAGAAATGTTCGTATCTAGGCAAGCACATCAAGTTCAATGCTCATTTTGTATGAGAAATTTTGTCGGACCTTTCAATCTCCCAAACCATCAAGTTTGCTACGCTGGATTCGACGGCATATGTAGTGCTGCATTTAGTACAAGGACTGGCCGCAGCCAGCGGAAAGTGGCGCCACTGTCGCTTGGTCTCTCTGCTCGCCGACCTGCCGGAGAATTTCAATTAGGTCATATGAAAGTGCGTGAAATGCAGTCTCACAGAAATGCCTTCCATTCCCTTTATACAAGCGAGGAGAAAACTCCTATATTATTGTTTAAAGCAAAAATCTGAAATAAAATAAAATATCATGTCTAGCCAGGTCAGAATGAATCATGACTCACTTCCGTCAAAGTTTTTTTTTTTTCATCTTTTCCGCTTGAGAAATTCGCTAATTGCGAAGTTGGATATCAACATCTTGGAATCCCAGGAGGACGGTGCCTTGCTCATTCCTCTGTCCTCGTCCTTCTTCCTCTTCATCCTCCTTTTTCCATCTCCTCACCTTCCCTCATTACCTCCGTCTTTTCCGTCACATCTTCAACCGTCTCTCTACCCCTGTCGGGAAAAAACCGACCCCATTTACTTATGCAACTAATTGTGTTGCTGTTCTTGCATTAATCAATTAACCAATACTAACACAAATTAATTTAGTAACTCGTTCAAAGAAAACAAGATTACAGTGAAAATTTTCCTTAAACAAAGGACATTATTGCCTCGCCTTTAAAATATCTACGTTCCATATAAATCAGATAAATAGGGGGGGGGGGAATGAGTTTTTTCACTCTGATGCCCCTGTTGACCTAGCTGTACATATGTACCTGGGAGTTACACAATTGCTACAGGCTGCTTTCTGGGCATATATGTGTCTTTGCGTGAGTGTGTGTGTTAGAGAGGAATATATATAGTAAACATAAGAGGAAAAATAAATTAGTTTGAAAGGTGGGAACCAAGAGCTAATATCTCGGCTCTGCAGATACAAATAGTAAATACTAATATATGATACATACACGTGAGAGTGGCCGTAACACCATATCTAACTCCTGAGGCACATATAAATCAGATTTCGACATCAGCATACTCTATGCAAGCAAAAGTTAAAGCGTCATTCAAAAACCTTAGTAAGGAGGCATTCAGAGCACTTTACACTACTTACGTGAGACCAATCTTAGAGTATGCAGCCCCATCATGGAGCTCCCACCTGGAGGAACACATTAGGAAACTGGAAAAGGTTCAAAAGTTTATGACGAGGCTAGTCCCGGAGATGCATGGGATGGGATATGAAGAGTGACTGAGGGAATTGAACCTGACAACGTTAGAAATAAGCAGGGAGCGGAGAGATATGATAGCAGCATACAAAAAACTTGAGGGGACTGACAGAGTGGAAATTGACGAAATGTTCACACAGAATACCAACAGAACAAGGAGACATGGGTGGAAGCTGGAAACTCAGATGAGTCATAAAGATGTTAAAAAGTTTTCTTCTAGGGTGAGAGCAGTTAGGAAATGGTATGAACTAAAGGAGCACATTGTGGGAGCAAACATTATTCATAGCTTTAGAACTAAGAATGATCTAGAAGTAGGACAAGAATCATTGCTTTAAGCAACTGAAGGCTAGAAAAGTGGGATCCAAGAGCCAATGCTCGATCCTGCAGGCACAAATAGGTGTGTACACACACACACACACACACATAGAGAGAGTTATTGTTAGGGTTATTGAAGAGTTATTGAAATCGAGGAGAGGTACTGACAACAAAAGGCTGGCATTACGAAAGGGAAACTATGAGGAGATAAGAAAATTCCTAACAGATATAACATGGGAAACAGAGCTCAGGGGAAAGACGACCTAAGACATGATGGACTTCATCACGCAGAAGTGCAAGGAAGCAGCAAACAAGTTTGTCCTAGTCCAAAAGGAAAACAATGAAATGAAGATTAGAAACCCATGGTTTAATTAGAGATGTAGGCTAGCTAAGCAGCAAAGCAAAAGGGCGTGGAGAAACTATAGGAATAACAGGACACTTGAGAGCAGAGAAAGATTCCAGAGTGCCAGGAATGAATATGTCAGGATGAGAAGAGAGGCAGAAACACAATACGAAAATGACATTGCAAGCAAGGCAAAGACTCAACCTAAATTGCAGCACAGCCACATCAGGAGAAAAACAACAGTAAAGTAACAGATAATGAAAATAAGAATAGGGTCAGAAGGATTCACTACAAACGACAAGGAAGTGTGTGAGGAACTGAACAAGATAATCCAGGAAGTCTTCACCTTAGAGCAAGGGGATATACCAAAGATAAGAGAGGGAATAGTTAACCAGGAACCACTAGAAGAGTTTGAGATTACCAGTGGGGAAGTAAGGAAGTGTTTACTAGAGTTAGCTGTGACAAAGGCTATAGGCCCAGATGGAATCTGGAATTTAGTTTGGTCAGAGAGTAGGAGGTTCATTTTTACCAGATATTCGTCTTTTTTAAGAATAACGTATATTGGCGACTTGTCACCTCTCCTGACGACTATCTCCTTGTTCTCACGAAGGCTCTTAGCTGCCCTTTGAGTTCGGGGGACAGTATGGTGCTTCTGTAATTTCCTCGAATCTTTCCTCCTTATGCAATAAGTTCTGCTTGCAAGGTGTCTTTAGTGGAAACCTTCTTTTGCGTCTCGAGTTCGAATATATCCTTCAATCGGATCTCCAATTCCACTTTCCGGGCCATCTCACTTGGTCTGGACGTAACGTGACAGTTTATACCCAGATTTAAGGAAGCAATTTGGTCCTCAGTGATGTTAATTCCAGCAAGGTTTAAGAAGCCGTCTTTGGGTCGTGGAATCGACAATATTATTTAGAGGACCTATGGCGATTCCACGACCCAGAGATGGCTTAGAACTGAGATGGCTTAGATGATCTCATACTCTCTGATCAAACTAAATTCCAAAGGGTAACGAAGGACACTACAGCCGAATTGAAAACGAAGGTAAGCAGATTGATCGAAACAGTGAACGCCAAGAAATCCGGACTCCACCTGCCAAAGGTTGTTGGGGAATACAAACCTGGGTATGCCTATGGAAATGTCAAGATCCACAAGCCTGGAAACCCACTTCGGCCAATTATCAGTCAAATACCCACACCCACATACAGACTGGCTAAGCAACTTAACCGTTTGCTGAAGCCTGACGTTCATTGTGCATTCAGCTTGAAGTCTCCCAAGAAATTTGTCGACTTACTGCGGGGAGCACGGGTCACGGGGATAAGAGCCTCGTTGGATGTAGAGTCACTATTTACCATCATACCTGCGGATGTAACAATCATATGATAGCAGAGAGAATGTATCGTGACCTGGCTTGCACTCCTCATGATATGCCAGAAAACATACTGAGGAAACTACTCCAAGCCTGCACTAAAGAGGCACCCTATTTGACCCCAGATGGGCACAGGTATAGCCAAGTAGATGGGGTCGCTATGAGTTCTCCCCTAGGTGTCCTGTTTGCGAACTTCTACATGGGTACCATCGAACAGAGGGTCATAGTTGACATGGACCTGAAACCCACCATATGCTGTAGGTATGTTGACGACCTTTTTACGCAGGTACCTGATGCCAGATGCCTGCAGGAGCTGAAGGAGGCATTTGAGCGGAATTCTCTGTTGAGTTTCACTAACAAGTTGGAGAATAAAGGGAAGTTGCCCTTTCTAGATGTAACAGTCACTGAAAGGAGCGGAGGTTTCCACACTGCAGTCTACAGTAAGGAAACAAATAGGAATGTGCCTCAATGCTAGACAGGTACAAGAGGAGTGTTGTCAACGCTTACGTCGACCTTGCTCTCAGCCACAGCTCAGGATGCAAAGAAGTCGACGAAGAACTCTGTAGGGTAAGGCAGGTCCTAGTCAACAATGGATTCTCTAACGGTTTCGTTGAAGACATCATAAAAAGAAAGATGAAACGCCTTGCAACCTCTGAAGAGTCAACCAACACAACACCTGTACCCTTTGTTAGACTATTTTACAGAAACTTTTTTTCGGCGGCTCATAAAACGATGTAAAGGGTCCTGAAAGATATTGTTGATAGGAACGTTATCCCTACAGACAAAAATAAGATAATACAATTGATAAATTATTTTAAAACCAAAAAATGGCCAATCTACTCATGAAAAACTCCCCAGACACCAAGCAGAAAGCTTTGAAGGAAACCAAGGTCGTCTATGCCTTTAAATGTCCACTTGGGGGACTGTAAGACTCAAAGAACTCAGTATATAGGCAAGACAACAACATCTCTTTCCAGGCGCCTAACAATGCAAAAACAACAGGGGTCCATCAAGGAACATATAATCTCTTCTCACAACCAGACCATCAACAGAGAAATCTTAACAAACAACACAGAAGTCATCGATAGGAACAGCGATAGTAGGCGGCTCAACATCAGCGAGGAACTACACATCAAAAAGTCAACACTAGCAATCAACAGCCAATTAATGCACAACAATATTCTACCCACTTCAAGGCACTCTATGGGCCAATAGGCTCTCTGTAGTTACTTCCATTCTCATGTACCCAACTCACCCAAAACCTTTGTCACCTCATCCAAAACGAATAAAAAACAAGATGTAGGTCAAATGTATCATACACAGTGTATCAAATGTATCGTAAGCTTAGTGATAAGTGTAAACAAGTCTTTGAGAATGTAAGAAGCCGTTCCGAAACGCTTCTTGACGTCAGAATATTAATAAAAATGAATTTTGTAGAATTGATATTTCCATTACCACCGACAGTGACGAAAAATAAAAGAAATATTGAGAAAATTCGTGTTTGAATTATTAATCTTACCTTTTCGTACCTAGTAGCCAGAACGCACTTCTCGGCCTACTATGCAAGGCTCAATATTCCTAATAGGGCGAGTGATTTTCTTTATTTTCAATAAATCGTTTCCAATTAGTTTATTTGAATTATTATTATTATTATATTATATTAGGAACATAAATAATTGACTTAGTTGTGTTAGTATAGGTTAAGTTAAGATTGGTTAGGTTAGGTTAGGTAGGGTTGGTTAGGTTCGGTAATATATCTACGTTAGTTTTAACTCAAATTAAAAAAAAATGACCTATACATAATGAAATGGACAGATTTATCATTTCATAAGAAAAAAACTAGAAAAAATATATAAATTCAGGAAAACTTGCCTATTAGGCAAATCGGCCCTTGCATAGTAGGCCGAGGGCGACTTTCTAGCTACTAGGTACAACATTATATATATATATATATATATATATATATATATATATATATATATATATATATATGTCGTACCTAATAGCCAGAACGCACTTCTTAGCCTACTATGCAAGGCCCGATTTGCCTAATAAGCCAAGTTTTCATGAATTAATTGTTTTTCGGCAACCTAACCTACCTAACCTAACCTAACCTAACTTTTTCGGCTACCTAACCTAACCTAACCTATAAAGATAGGTTAGGTTAGGTAAGGTAGGGTTGGTTAGGTTCGGTCATATATCTACGTTAATTTTTCTCCAATAAAAAAAATTGACCTCATACATAATGATATGGGTAGCTTTATCATTTCATAAGAAAAAAATTAGAGAAAACATATTAATTCAGGAAAACTTGGCTTATTAGGCAAGTATATTAATATATTTTACCTAATTTTATATTTTTATAAGTATATTAATATATTTTACCTAATTTTTTTCTTATGAAATGATAAAGCTACCCATTTCATTATGTATGAGGTCAATATTTTTTTATTGGAGTTAAAATTAACGTAGATATATGACCAAACCTAACCAACCCTACCTAACCTAACCTAACCTATCTTTATAGGTTAGGTTAGGTAGCCGAAAAAGTTAGGATAGGTTAGGTTAGGTAGGTGAGGTAGTCGAAAAACAATTAATTCATGAAAACTTGGCTTATTAGGCAAATTGGGCCTTGCATAGTAGGCTGAGAAGGGCGTTCTGGCTACTAGGTACGACATATATATATATATATATATATATATGAAAATGAAAACTCACACCCCAGAAGTGACTCGAACCCATACTCCCAGAAGCAACGCAACTGGTAACTACAGGGCGCCTTAATCCGCTTGACCATCACGGCCGTCAAAAGGAAGTGATAGCCGAGGCTATTTGAGCCACTTCCCCGACGGCAACTCGGATGGTAATCTTGGGCATAGCATTTCACCAAATCACCTCATTCTTTGGGGCACACGTGAGGAACACAAATGCGAACAAGCCTGAATGGTCCCCAGGACTATATGCGAATGAAAACTCACACCCCAGAAGTGACTCGAACCCATACTCCCAGAAGCAACGCAACTGGTAACTACAGGGCGCCTTAATCCGCTTGACCATCACGGCCGTCAAAAGGAAGTGATAGCCGAGGCTATTTGAGCCACTTCCCCGACGGCAACTCGGATGGTAATCTTGGGCATAGCATTTCACCAAATCACCTCATTCTTTGGGGCACACGTGAGGAACACAAATGCGAACAAGCCTGAATGGTCCCCAGGACTATATGCGAATGAAAACTCACACCCCAGAAGTGACTCGAACCCATACTCCCAGAAGCAACGCAACTGGTAACTACAGGGCGCCTTAATCCGCTTGACCATCACGGCCGTCAAAAGGAAGTGATAGCCGAGGCTATTTGAGCCACTTCCCCGACGGCAACTCGGATGGTAATCTTGGGCATAGCATTTCACCAAATCACCTCATTCTTTGGGGCACACGTGAGGAACACAAATGCGAACAAGCCTGAATGGTCCCCAGGACTATATGCGAATGAAAACTCACACCCCAGAAGTGACTCGAACCCATACTCCCAGAAGCAACGCAACTGGTAACTACAGGGCGCCTTAATCCGCTTGACCATCACGGCCGTCAAAAGGAAGTGATAGCCGAGGCTATTTGAGCCACTTCCCCGACGGCAACTCGGATGGTAATCTTGGGCATAGCATTTCACCAAATCACCTCATTCTTTGGGGCACACGTGAGGAACACAAATGCGAACAAGCCTGAATGGTCCCCAGGACTATATGCGAATGAAAACTCACACCCCAGAAGTGACTCGAACCCATACTCCCAGAAGCAACGCAACTGGTAACTACAGGGCGCCTTAATCCGCTTGACCATCACGGCCGTCAAAAGGAAGTGATAGCCGAGGCTATTTGAGCCACTTCCCCGACGGCAACTCGGATGGTAATCTTGGGCATAGCATTTCACCAAATCACCTCATTCTTTGGGGCACACGTGAGGAACACAAATGCGAACAAGCCTGAATGGTCCCCAGGACTATATGCGAATGAAAACTCACACCCCAGAAGTGACTCGAACCCATACTCCCAGAAGCAACGCAACTGGTAACTACAGGGCGCCTTAATCCGCTTGACCATCACGGCCGTCAAAAGGAAGTGATAGCCGAGGCTATTTGAGCCACTTCCCCGACGGCAACTCGGATGGTAATCTTGGGCATAGCATTTCACCAAATCACCTCATTCTTTGGGGCACACGTGAGGAACACAAATGCGAACAAGCCTGAATGGTCCCCAGGACTATATGCGAATGAAAACTCACACCCCAGAAGTGACTCGAACCCATACTCCCAGAAGCAACGCAACTGGTAACTACAGGGCGCCTTAATCCGCTTGACCATCACGGCCGTCAAAAGGAAGTGATAGCCGAGGCTATTTGAGCCACTTCCCCGACGGCAACTCGGATGGTAATCTTGGGCATAGCATTTCACCAAATCACCTCATTCTTTGGGGCACACGTGAGGAACACAAATGCGAACAAGCCTGAATGGTCCCCAGGACTATATGCGAATGAAAACTCACACCCCAGAAGTGACTCGAACCCATACTCCCAGAAGCAACGCAACTGGTAACTACAGGGCGCCTTAATCCGCTTGACCATCACGGCCGTCAAAAGGAAGTGATAGCCGAGGCTATTTGAGCCACTTCCCCGACGGCAACTCGGATGGTAATCTTGGGCATAGCATTTCACCAAATCACCTCATTCTTTGGGGCACACGTGAGGAACACAAATGCGAACAAGCCTGAATGGTCCCCAGGACTATATGCGAATGAAAACTCACACCCCAGAAGTGACTCGAACCCATACTCCCAGAAGCAACGCAACTGGTAACTACAGGGCGCCTTAATCCGCTTGACCATCACGGCCGTCAAAAGGAAGTGATAGCCGAGGCTATTTGAGCCACTTCCCCGACGGCAACTCGGATGGTAATCTTGGGCATAGCATTTCACCAAATCACCTCATTCTTTGGGGCACACGTGAGGAACACAAATGCGAACAAGCCTGAATGGTCCCCAGGACTATATGCGAATGAAAACTCACACCCCAGAAGTGACTCGAACCCATACTCCCAGAAGCAACGCAACTGGTAACTACAGGGCGCCTTAATCCGCTTGACCATCACGGCCGTCAAAAGGAAGTGATAGCCGAGGCTATTTGAGCCACTTCCCCGACGGCAACTCGGATGGTAATCTTGGGCATAGCATTTCACCAAATCACCTCATTCTTTGGGGCACACGTGAGGAACACAAATGCGAACAAGCCTGAATGGTCCCCAGGACTATATGCGAATGAAAACTCACACCCCAGAAGTGACTCGAACCCATACTCCCAGAAGCAACGCAACTGGTAACTACAGGGCGCCTTAATCCGCTTGACCATCACGGCCGTCAAAAGGAAGTGATAGCCGAGGCTATTTGAGCCACTTCCCCGACGGCAACTCGGATGGTAATCTTGGGCATAGCATTTCACCAAATCACCTCATTCTTTGGGGCACACGTGAGGAACACAAATGCGAACAAGCCTGAATGGTCCCCAGGACTATATGCGAATGAAAACTCACACCCCAGAAGTGACTCGAACCCATACTCCCAGAAGCAACGCAACTGGTAACTACAGGGCGCCTTAATCCGCTTGACCATCACGGCCGTCAAAAGGAAGTGATAGCCGAGGCTATTTGAGCCACTTCCCCGACGGCAACTCGGATGGTAATCTTGGGCATAGCATTTCACCAAATCACCTCATTCTTTGGGGCACACGTGAGGAACACAAATGCGAACAAGCCTGAATGGTCCCCAGGACTATATGCGAATGAAAACTCACACCCCAGAAGTGACTCGAACCCATACTCCCAGAAGCAACGCAACTGGTAACTACAGGGCGCCTTAATCCGCTTGACCATCACGGCCGTCAAAAGGAAGTGATAGCCGAGGCTATTTGAGCCACTTCCCCGAGAATGAGGTGATTTGGTGAAATGCTATGCCCAAGATTACCATCCGAGTTGCAGTCGGGGAAGTGGCTCAAATAGCCTCGGCTATCACTTCCTTTTGACGGCCGTGATGGTCAAGCGGATTAAGGCGCCCTGTAGTTACCAGTTGCGTTGCTTCTGGGAGTATGGGTTCGAGTCACTTCTGGGGTGTGAGTTTTCATTCGCATATAGTCCTGGGGACCATTCAGGCTTGTTCGCATTTGTGTTCCTCACGTGTGCCCCAAAGAATGAGGTGATTTGGTGAAATGCTATGCCCAAGATTACCATCCGAGTTGCCGTCGGGGAAGTGGCTCAAATAGCCTCGGCTATCACTTCCTTTTGACGGCCGTGATGGTCAAGCGGATTAAGGCGCCCTGTAGTTACCAGTTGCGTTGCTTCTGGGAGTATGGGTTCGAGTCACTTCTGGGGTGTGAGTTTTCATTCGCATATAGTCCTGGGGACCATTCAGGCTTGTTCGCATTTGTGTTCCTCACGTGTGCCCCAAAGAATGAGGTGATTTGGTGAAATGCTATGCCCAAGATTACCATCCGAGTTGCCGTCGGGGAAGTGGCTCAAATAGCCTCGGCTATCACTTCCTTTTGACGGCCGTGATGGTCAAGCGGATTAAGGCGCCCTGTAGTTACCAGTTGCGTTGCTTCTGGGAGTATGGGTTCGAGTCACTTCTGGGGTGTGAGTTTTCATTCGCATATAGTCCTGGGGACCATTCAGGCTTGTTCGCATTTGTGTTCCTCACGTGTGCCCCAAAGAATGAGGTGATTTGGTGAAATGCTATGCCCAAGATTACCATCCGAGTTGCCGTCGGGGAAGTGGCTCAAATAGCCTCGGCTATCACTTCCTTTTGACGGCCGTGATGGTCAAGCGGATTAAGGCGCCCTGTAGTTACCAGTTGCGTTGCTTCTGGGAGTATGGGTTCGAGTCACTTCTGGGGTGTGAGTTTTCATTCGCATATAGTCCTGGGGACCATTCAGGCTTGTTCGCATTTGTGTTCCTCACGTGTGCCCCAAAGAATGAGGTGATTTGGTGAAATGCTATGCCCAAGATTACCATCCGAGTTGCCGTCGGGGAAGTGGCTCAAATAGCCTCGGCTATCACTTCCTTTTGACGGCCGTGATGGTCAAGCGGATTAAGGCGCCCTGTAGTTACCAGTTGCGTTGCTTCTGGGAGTATGGGTTCGAGTCACTTCTGGGGTGTGAGTTTTCATTCGCATATAGTCCTGGGGACCATTCAGGCTTGTTCGCATTTGTGTTCCTCACGTGTGCCCCAAAGAATGAGGTGATTTGGTGAAATGCTATGCCCAAGATTACCATCCGAGTTGCCGTCGGGGAAGTGGCTCAAATAGCCTCGGCTATCACTTCCTTTTGACGGCCGTGATGGTCAAGCGGATTAAGGCGCCCTGTAGTTACCAGTTGCGTTGCTTCTGGGAGTATGGGTTCGAGTCACTTCTGGGGTGTGAGTTTTCATTCGCATATAGTCCTGGGGACCATTCAGGCTTGTTCGCATTTGTGTTCCTCACGTGTGCCCCAAAGAATGAGGTGATTTGGTGAAATGCTATGCCCAAGATTACCATCCGAGTTGCCGTCGGGGAAGTGGCTCAAATAGCCTCGGCTATCACTTCCTTTTGACGGCCGTGATGGTCAAGCGGATTAAGGCGCCCTGTAGTTACCAGTTGCGTTGCTTCTGGGAGTATGGGTTCGAGTCACTTCTGGGGTGTGAGTTTTCATTCGCATATAGTCCTGGGGACCATTCAGGCTTGTTCGCATTTGTGTTCCTCACGTGTGCCCCAAAGAATGAGGTGATTTGGTGAAATGCTATGCCCAAGATTACCATCCGAGTTGCCTTCGGGGAAGTGGCTCAAATAGCCTCGGCTATCACTTCCTTTTGACGGCCGTGATGGTCAAGCGGATTAAGGCGCCCTGTAGTTACCAGTTGCGTTGCTTCTGGGAGTATGGGTTCGAGTCACTTCTGGGGTGTGAGTTTTCATTCGCATATAGTCCTGGGGACCATTCAGGCTTGTTCGCATATATATATATATATATATATATATATATATATATATATATATATATATATATATATATATATATATATATATATATATATATATATATATATATATATATATATATATTTCATTGAATATGACCGCATATTCTGTATTTATTATTTTCTGGTTTAGGGCTTCTATCCCTCTAACTATTTTCTTAGCATCAGGGCTTAATTGAAATAGGAGTTCTCCAAAACTCATTTTCGTACTTTTAAGGTGAAGAAAAGAAGTGATTTACTATAGAGTGTATTACACTTATTTGTATAATTTACAAATAAGACATTAAGACATTAATGTACAAAACCCAAGATTCAAGAAGATTACAAATTCTTGAGGCAATTCACATAAGAATAGAGCGACCTACCATGAACACCCAAATCACGGAACTATTTACTCTACCCACCATGAGAGTAAGGACAAGACAAGAACATATCGATGCCAACACAGAAGACAATGTCCAACATAACAGGCCAATTACACTGGATTAATCTTTGTGTTTAGATAGGAGATGCCTCGTATGGGCCAATAAGCCTTCTGCAGCCCCTATGTTTATCCCTTATGTATCCCCCCATGTTTTCACCTTCATTGTATTATCACCTGACCTAATGCGGGTATAAAATCAACTAGTATTGTAAGATCTGTTCACTTGAGAATGAACCATGGAGGTTCGAAACGTCGTGCAAATTATACAAATAAGTGTAATACACTCTATAGTAAATCACTTCTTTTCTTCACCTTAAAAGTACGAAAATGAGTTTTGGAGAATTCCTATTTCAATTAAGCCCTGATGCAAAGAAAATAGTTAGAGGGATAGAAGCCCTAAACCAGAAAATAATAAATACAGAATATGCGGTCATATTCAATGAAACATGTTTGAAAGAAAACCTGCTGCCAGTATACACCAATATATATATATATATATATATATATATATATATATATATATATATATATATATATATATATATATATATATATATATATATATATATATATATATATGTCGTACCTAATAGCCAGAACGCACTTCTCAGCCTAGTATGCAAGGCCTAATTTGCCTAATAAGCCAAGTCTTCATGAATTAATTGTTTTCGACTACCAAACCTACCTAACTTAACCTAACCTAACTTTTTCGGCTACCTAACCTAACCTAACCTATAAAGATAGGTTAGGTTAGGTTAGGTAGGGTTGGTTAGGTTCGGTCATATATCTACGTTAATTTTAACTCCAACAAAAAAAATTGATTTCATACATAATGAAATGGGTAGCTTTATCATTTCATAAGAAAAAAAATAGAGAAAATATATTAATTCAGGAAAACTTGGCTTATTAGGCAAATCGGGCCTTGCATAGTAGGCTGAGAAGTGCGTTCTGGCTACTAGGTACGACATATATACATATATATATATATATGTCGTACCTAGTAGCCAGAACGCACTTCTCAGCCTACTATTCAAGGCCCGATTTGCCTAATAAGCCAAGTTTTCATGAATTAATTGTTTTTCGGTAACCTAACCTACCTAACCTAACCTAACCCAACTTTTTCCGCTACCTAACCTAACCTAACCTGTAAAGATAGGTTAGGTTAGGTTAGGTAGGGTTGGTTAGGTTCGGTCATATATCTACGTTAATTTTAACTCTAATAAAAAAAATTGACCTCATACATAATGAAATGGGTAGCTTTATCATTTCATAAGAAAAAAATTAGAGAAAATATATGATTTCAGGAAAACTTGGCTTATTAGGCAAATCGGGCCTTGAATAGTAGGCCGAGAAGTGCGTTCTGGCTACTAGGTACGACATATATATATATATATATATATATATATATATATATATATATATATATATATATATATATATATATATATATATATATATATATATGTCGTACCTAGTAGCCAGAACACACTTCTCAGCCTACTATGCAAGGCCCGATTTGCCTAATAAGCCAAGTTTTCATGAATTAATGCTTTTTCGACTACCTAACCTACCTAACCTAACCTAACCTAACTTTTCCGGCAACCTAACCTAACCTAACCTATAAAGATAGGTTAGGTTAGGTTAGGTAGGGTTGGTTAGGTTCGGTCATATATCTGCGTTAATTTTAACTCCAATAAAAAAAAATTGACCTCATACATAATGAAATGGGTAGCTTTATCATTTCATAAGAAAAAAATTAGAAAAATATATTAATTCAGGAAAACTTGGCTTATTAGGCAAATCGGGCCTTGAATAGTAGGCCAAAAAGTGAGTTCTGGCTACTAGGTACGACATATATATATATATATATATATATATATATATATATATATATATATATATATATATATATATATATATATATATATATATATATATATATATATATATATGTCGTACCTAGTAGCCAGAACGCACTTTTCAGCCTACTATGCAAGGGCCGATTTGCCTAATAAGCCAAGTTTTCATGAATGAATATATTTTCTCTAATTTTTTTCTTATGAAATGATAAAGCTACCCTTTTCATTATGTATGAGGTCAATTTTTTTTTTATTGGAGCTAAAATTAACGTAGATATATGACCGAACCTAACCAACCCTACCTAACCTAACCTAACCTATCTTAATAGGTTAGGTTAGGTTAGGTGGCAGAAAAAGTTAGGATAGGTTAGGTTAGGTAGGTTAGGTAGTCGAAAAACAATTAATTCATGAAAACTTGGCTTATTAGGCAAATCGGGCCTTGCATAGTAGGCTGAGAAGTGAGTTCTGGCTACTAGGTACGACATATATATATATATATATATATATATATATATATATATATATATATATATATATATATATATATATATATATATATATATATATATATATATATATATATATATATATATATATATTTAGGGGTACCATCACTGGTTTAATTAAAGGGACCCACATCCTGGAAGAAGAAAATAAATAGTGTTCAGAGAAGACCTTGTGGATTCCCACTGAATACTTTAATCTTTTCCTCTCCTACCACCCCTATTTTTTTTTTATTTGACATTATTGCAATGTTACAGTTTACAGAAAACACACACTTATATATCAATATAACAATATACCAATCAGTGTTCGAAGACCTCGTCCAGTTCCTCGGGGGTCGGGTGCGTACCCAAGATACAACACGCATTTCCCCTCTGAACAGCGACACTGAGGCGCTGGAACATAAACCTGGCCGCTCTTGGGTCTCTAGTCTTCCCAATGAGTTCCTCGCCCAGCTCCTTCAGGAACTTAAGTGCACATTTACCCCAGGCGCCCAGAGTCTCAGAGCCTATTGGCACGAACCTGTAACAACGTTCTAGGTCCCTGTACTTGTTAGTTTTCTGGGTCTCCCTGAAGGTGGCCGCCCCGCCTCCCTCAGCTGCGCTGTAAGGTATATAGGTATCAGCCAATGTGGATGCACACGTGTAGTCCCACACGACCTGTTTACCTTCCCTCCACGGCTGCAGGGTGACTCCATCTGGGCGTTTTTGGCTGTTGTCAGGCCTGCACAACTGAGGTTCCCTTTGTGCTGGGCACCCAGCTGAAGCAAAACTTCTCTTGATGATGTCATTGACTGCTTCATGTCTGGCAATCTTTCCCTGTGTCTTACGACAGATGAGACCATGGCTGCCGTATTGGTCTGCCCGTGCATGGCCGCAGATACACCGGTTCTCGGTGGAGATAGGGGCGGCAAGGCGCAGAGCAATTGATCTACATTTGAATTGAAATATTTCGCAAGTATTTTTTGGTTTTGTTTTGAAAACAAGAAAATGGAAAGAACTTTTTTTTCACAGCTGCAAATGTGCAACAAACAGCTTTGAATCCACCGGTTACAACGTTAACTGCTTTCTTCGCGTATTTCAAATGACGCGTTTCCAAGGGGATTCTCATTATCTGCTGATGTAGACCTGACCAAATGTAAACTGAGTCAACAAAATTTTTCGGACACCCTCCGTCACTATGTGATGGAGTGCGAAAAGGTACGTGAATTTAGAGACAATTCTATAACCAATGTTCCAGCGATGTGTAAATATTTCATTCAAAATGATCTGCTACCAGAAATTTTAGCCAAATATCCCCAGTTTGCTAACTGTAGGTAGTAACTGAGTGATTGTAACCTATCCACCGCTGCCCACTGGATGGGGGGCGGTGTGCAGGACAAACATATAAATTGTGACACTAGCTCTCCACATATGTCAGTTGCTTAATTCAGAACCTGTACTTGAGATCGATCTCGAACCCATTGTTGATGTGACGACTTATATTAAAGTTTGTAACTAGCTCATCAAGATTGAAACTTGCTTAGCTAAATGAATTGTGGGGTTCAGTTCCTGAGCCCATTATGTGCCTCTGTATCCCTTTCCAATACCGCCCACAAAATGGGTATGGGGTGCATAATAAATGAACTAAACTAACTAAACTCCAAAAACACTGCTGTATTTGGAAGTGCCTACGTATTACAAATAGAATGCCAGTAGAAAATCATTTGAACGACGCATATGAAGAGAGCGAGTAGACGGACAACCTGGCATATTGAAATAAACTACGATAGCAAACATCCACCGTGCATCCTAATCAAGATGAATGCTTCTTTCTTCGCATGCTGTTGGTAAATGTGCCTGGATCAACATCTTCCAGCAAATGAGATTTGTCAATGGCGTTACACACATGCCATTTTCTGTAGTGCATGTGAAGCTCTGAATTAATTGGAGAACGACCGACACTAGGATGAATGCATTAATGATGCCTCTAACACGTCACATCCAAATAAAATTCGTTCATTGTTTGCAATCATATTGACCACCGGCTCTCCTTCATCTCCAAGAGAGTTATGGGAGAAATGTAAATCGCACATGCTGAAGATATTGTCCGTTGAATACGCAAGGAAAATTCAAATATGAACATGGATTTCCCAACAGAAATCTAAAACAAAGCGTTGATAATGATTGAAGATTTGTGCTTAGAAATTGCGAACAAAGTTCTCAATCAATTGGAAATGCCAGCACCGAATCGTTCTGATGCTGCTTCGTTGGATGTAGAATTGCGTCGTGAACAAAGTTACAACACGGTGTGATCTGCTGTCGTATGTGCAATCAAATATTCATAATCTAACGCTTGAGCGAAAAGGCATTTACAATCAAATAGTTCAAACTGTCAATAACGGCCTTGGAGAAATCTTCTTAGATGCGCCAGGAAGAACTGGTAAAACCTTTCTAATTGGATTGATTCTGGCAGCATTTAGATCCCAAAATGGCATAACCTTAACTCTTGCATCGTCCGGAATAGCTGCGATATTGCTACTACGAGGAAAAACAGCTACCTCGGCTTTGAAATTGCCATTGAACATGCAATTCACTGAAACTCCCACATGCAACATTTTCAAAGCATCCGCGACACGAGAATTTTTTAATTCACTCGATCTGCCATGGATACCATCACATGTACAGCAATTGGAAATCGGCGTGCCAATTATCAAGTTGAGAAATATCAACCAGCCAAAACTTTGCAATGCAATCCGGCTTGCAGTAAAAAATTAATCAGCGACGTTGTAGAAGTAACAATCTTGACAGGACCTTTTAATGGTGAAGATGTCCTCATTCCTCACACGATTGCTTCTCACATGGACAATTATATTTTGCGTGTTCTAGAGTCGGCAAACCAGACAATCTCTATATCTCCACAGAAAATGGAACAACAAAAAACATTGTATACCCACAAGCATTGTAAAATTAAACATATTAGAAACGTGTATTCTCTTTTCTTTCTTTCCCACTTACCCAGACTGAGCCACAGCAATGCGTGGCGGGTAATGCTATATAAATAACAATGGAAATGTTCGTTTGATCAAAATCGCTTATCTCCGAAAGTTCTTCACCGATTGCTTTGAAATTTTACACAACATTCCATTCGCATCTGATTGGGTATATATATATATATATTAGTATATTTTGGTAGCAGTCTTTCCTGTAGACATATATTATTAAATATGACCGAAAAAGTAAGATTAATAATTCTAACACGAATTTTCTCAATCTTTCGTACATTTCTTGTAACTGTTGGAGGTAAATCAAAAATCAATTCTCCAAAATTCATTTTTATTTCTAGTCTGACGCGACACGAGCGCGTTTCGTAAAACTTATTACATTTTCAAAGACTTTAGTTTACAAATACACAACTGAATAGAACTTACGCATCTCCGATTTTATATCTACATTTGAGAGAGGTGGATGGGGTGAGGTGGCATTAATAGGGTATTAATTTCATCAACACAAGACAGAACACGAAACAATAGGTATTGAATAGAAGTGATTGTAGAAAGCCTATTGGTCCATATTTCTTGATGCTTCTATATTGGAGCGGAGTCTTGAGGTGGGTAGAATATAGTTGTGCATTAATTGGCTGTTGATTGCTGGTGTTGACTTCTTGATGTGTAGTGCCTCGCAAACGTCAAGCCGCCTGCTATCGCTGTATCTATCGATGATTTCTGTGTTGTTTACTAGGATTTCTCTGGCGATGGTTTGGTTGTGGGAAGAGATTATATGTTCCATAATGGAGCCCTGTTGCTTATGCATCGTTAAACGCCTAGAAAGATATGTTGTTGTCTTGCCTATATACTGGTTTTTTTGGAGCTTACAGTCCCCAAGAGGGCATTTGAAGGCATAGACGACGTTAGTCTCTTTTAAAGCGTTCTGTTTTGTGTCTGGAGAGTTTCTCATGAGTAGGCTGGCCGTTTTTCTGGTTTTATAGTAAATCGTCAGTTGTATCCTCTGATTTTTGTCTGTAGGGATAACGTTTCTATTAACAATATCTTTCAGGACCCTTTCCTCTGTTTTATGAGCTGTGAAAAAGAAGTTCCTCTAAAATAGTCTAATAGGGGGTATAGGTGTTGTGTTAGTTGTCTCTTCAGAGGTTGCATGGCGTTTCACTTTCCTTCTTATGATGTCTTCGACGAAACCATTGGAGAAGCCGTTGTTGACTAGGACCTGCCTTACCCTACAGAGTTCTTCGTCGATTTGCTTCCATTCTGAGCTGTGGCTGAGAGCACGGTCGACATATGCGTTAACAACACTCCTCTTGTACCTGTCTGGGCAGTCGCTGTTGGCATTTAGGCACATTCCTATGTTCGTTTCCTTAGTGTAAACTGCAGTGTGGAAACCTCCGCTCTTTTCCATGACTGTTACATCTAGAAAGGGCAGCTTCCCATCATTTTCCATCTCGTAAGTTAAACGCAGCACGGAACTCTGCTCAAATGCCTCCTTCAGCTCCTGCAGATGTCTGACATCAGGTACCTGTGTAAAAATGTCGTCAATATACCTACAGTATATGGCCGGTTTCAAGTTCATGTCGACTAAGACTTTTTGCTCGATGGTACCCATGTAGAAGTTTGCAAACAGGACACCTAGGGGAGAACCCATGACGACCCCATCTACTTGCTTATACATGTGCCCATCCGGGCTCAAGAAGGGTGCCTCTTTAGTACAAGCTTGGAGTAGTTTCCTCAGAATATTTTCTGGTATGTCAAGAGGAGTACAGGCTGGATCACGATATACTCTGTCGGCTATCATCCCGATTGTCTCGTCCACAGGTACGTTGGTAAACAGCGATTCTACATCCAACGAGGCTCATCCCTGTGGCCCGTGTGCCCTGCAGTAAGTCAACAAATTCCTTTGGAGACTTCAGGCTGAAGGCGCAAGGAACATAAGGAGTCAGCAGGCCGTTGAGTCGCTTCGCCAGTCTGTACGTGGGTGTGGGTATCTGGCTACTGATTGGCCGAAGTGGGTTTCCAGGCTTGTGTGTCTTGACATTTCCATACGCATATCCAGGTTTATATTCCCCAATGATCTTTGGCAGGTGGAGTCCGGATTTCTTGGCGTTCACAGTTTCGATCAGTTTGTTGACCTTTTGTTGACCAGCCAATTAATGCACAACTATATTCTACCTCCTCAAGATTCCGCTCCAATATAGAAGCATCAAGAAATATGCACCAATAGGCTTTCTACAATCACTTCTATTCAATACCCATTGTTTCGTGTTCTGTCTTGTGTTGATGAAATTAATACCCTATTAATGCCACCTCTTGTTCTGTCTTGTGTTGATAAAATTAATACCCTATTAATGCCACCTCACCCCATCCACCTCTCTCAAATGTAGATATAAAATCGGAGATGCGTAAGTTCTATTCAGTTGTGTATTTGTAAACTAAAGTCTTTGAAAATATAATAAGTTTTACGAAAATCGCTCGTGTCGCGTCAGACTAGAAATAAAAATGAATTTTGGAGAATATATATATATATATATATATATATATATATATATATATATATATATATATATATATATATATATATATATATATATATATATATATATATATATATATATATATACTTATTATATAGATGTCATGTCTGCAACAGGAAAAAAATGTTTTTTTGAAAAACTGTATTTTCAAGTGTTTTCATGGGTGGGAAATCTTCGAAACCTCTTTACCGATTGCTTTGAAATTTTGACACAACGTTACATTCGAATAGGTGCGTATTTATATATACCTACCATATGCATGCCACACCTGTGACAGGAAATAACATTTTTTTATAAAAAACAGTCCCATCTGTTAGACGTAAGAGCAACACACGCTGTATTCTCTGAAAGTTCTTCACTGATTGCTTTGAACTTTTGACACAACGTTGCATTCGAATAGGCGTGTCTTTTTATATATCTACTATATAGATGACACCCCTGTAACAAGTAAAAACATGCGTTTTTGAAAAACAGCGCCATCTGTTGCACATAAGACCAACACATGCTATTCTAATTATGTTACAATTTCATTTCAATGTTTTCGATTTCATTGATAATTTGAATTTTCATAAATTTCAATTCATTTTCATTTTGATTTAATTATTTTGTGTGACATTGCGTTTAAATTGAGCTGTGTAGTGTACCATTTTGTAACTATACGAATAGATGCCACATCTGTGATAGGTAAAATCATTGATTTTCTTAAGAAACAGTGTCATCTGTTGCATGTAAGAGCAACACACGCAATAATTAATATGTTACGATTCCATTTCAATGTTTATGATTCCATTGACAAATTGAATTTTCATAGATTTCAATTGATTTTAATTTGGATTTAATTTTTGTGAGTGACATTGCGTTGGAATTGAGTATGGTTTACCATATCGTTCATTTCCTGAGTATAGTTTATTTTTTTCATTGTTTTCTTTTATTTTTTTTAACTGTTTGTCTTATATATCAGTGATGGGAACATCAGATGATTTGATGCTCTCAATTTTCCGATAGGAATATCAGATCGTTTGGGAATGCATCGAATAAGGGAGTGGGGAATGTTGGGAATGACAAAGAGACGGGAATGGGGAGATGGTCGGGAGGAAGAGGGGACAGGTGTGGGGAATTTTTACCCACCATATCTAATAATCGTCTAAGAAATGTATAATTTCTATATTATTTCTATATCATATCTATATCATATCTAAATTGTATCAAATCATATCAAAATCATATTAGAATCATTATAGATTTATTATACAGCTTGATTCTAGATGACAATGCCACTATGATCACTTACGCCATAGGGCCCTGTAGATGCCTACGTGACTTTGTGCATGATCTCTCAAGGATCCAGAAGCTTCTAGAAGGATTTCTTAATTAAAAAACTATTGGAACATTAATCGCGTCTGGTAGGGATTATATATTGAATCCTTAATAAGAATCAGAGGTACTATCAAGTACTACTTATAATCTTTAAATCCTATATCTAATTATATTATAATCACATCTTATCTCAATCATATGTCTAGACAGTAAAAATAATCAATCAATATTCATAGAAGGCTACCGTGCTCTGGGAGCATGGGGGGGGGGGCGATGGCTGGGAGAGAAGTGCCCACCACACCTTGCGGCACTACGCGTTTGTTGACAAAACTGTGAACAAGTGTGAGGGTACCTTAGCGAACATTACATAGCTCAGGACACCTTATCTATTACCTTTATCACCAGTGAATACTCTCTAAAACTAGGGGAGTACCTGGACAATATCTACAAAGAAAACCCTAGAACATTTATATCTATAAGTGTAGAGTGGAGCACACAGTGACTTGACTCCACCTTCACCATCAACCCTCATCTTTTGCAACGCAGTTAAAGAAAAATCATGTAGCAACGCTACTAGTACATCATACAGCAATGCTGTGATATAAAATATCGTGCCTAAACTCGCGACAAGAGAGTTATCAGTCTGGCACACTTGTCAGACAGGCACCCGGCAAAAAGAGAAGTATATTGAGGTTATTTTGGTATATAGTTGGCCAATTGTATGCTTGTGTGACTTTAATATTCTATAAGTCTGTCTGTCGGTTATAAAGCGAGGCAACACCTCATATCTCAGTAAGTTTATTAATATTGTAGGGCAGCAGTAGAATCTTTATCCAAGCACTAGACCTGATGAGTGTCCATTATGTGAGAAAAGATTCATCCACAATAAGTAAATACAACTTCATAAGTGTCCATGGTGTTGGAAGAGATTCAGTCAGGCTGACTGTACCTAATCATATAAATTGAATATAAATACATTGCATATATACTTGAATTCATAAATTAAGTTAACAATTGCTTGCTTAGTTATTTTTAAGTTATCATATAAGTTCATTTAATTGAATATAATTTCTAGTACTTAGATAACAGTACTTAGACTACATTTAAGGTCATTTATCATACTTATACAATTTAAATTGTTGTTTATAGTATAAGAATATACTGACTGTTAATAGTTATGGTGCTAGGCTAGACTATGTACATGTTTAAATCTCTGATTTAAACAGAGCCAGTGTTCAGCATAGAACTGAATTTATTAAATCTTATCCTTGTATAAAAATACAAGCTGATGTGAGAATCCCTGTCTACAGGTGGACTGGAACTTCTATCAACTAATTCATTCACCCCACCTGTCCCTTACAGCCCACAATCTGTCATTAGGAAAAGAGGAGCTAGGATTTACAACCCTAGCTAGAGATTATAGTTGAATTAATTTGCAGACAGTAATTTTTTTATTTAGTTCAGTACAAGTCCCTGGTAGTACTCCGCTCATATCAATCCCAGCAGGTTTTTCCCACATTAGGGAAGGGGGTAATAGCGGCGAGGGTGAGGGGAAGGGGCAGTTGGGGGGTAGTGGAGATGAGGGGACAGGGGAATGGAGAATGGTGGGGAGGACAAAGGGACAGAGGAGTGGGGGTTGGGGGAAATTACAAGGGGATGGGGGAGAGGGGAATGGTATGGAGAACGAGGGGATGGGAGAGTGGGAGATGGTAGGGAGGAGGAGGGGACTATGGAGTGGGGTAATGGTTAGGATGATGAGTGGATGCGGGAGTGGGGGATGTTGGGGAGGACAAATGGAACGGGAAGGGGGGGGGAGGACGAGGGGCGGGGGAGTGGGGAATGGTTGGGAGGAAGACCGGATGAGTGAGTGAGGAATGGTTTGGAGGATGAGGGGACAGGGCATGGGGAAATGGGGGGGAGGACTGGTAGATAGGAGAAGGTTTCTGTGGCTCAGAAACGCACATGGATTGCTGAGCCACAGCAACGCGTGGCCGGGTACAGCTAGTCTATATAAATAAAAATGGAAATCTTCGATTGTTCAAAATCGCTAATCTCCGAAAGTTCTTCACCGTTTGCTTTGAAATTTTGACACAACGTTCCATTCACATCCGGCCAGGTTTTTATATACATACTAAATAGATGTCACGTCTGTGACGGATAAAAAACATGTTTTTTTCAGAAAAACTGTTTATCACGTGTTTGTTCATGTGAAGGAAATCTTTGAAACCTCTTTACCGATTGTTTTGAAATTTTGACACAACGTTGCATTCGAATTGGCGCGTCTTTTTATATATCTACTATATACATGCCTCACTTGTGACAGGAAAAAACATGTTTTTTTTTTTAAAAACAGCGCCATCTGTTGGATGTACGGGAAACACATGCTGTAATCTCAAAAGTTCTTCACTGATTGCTTTGAAATTTTGATACAACGTTGCATTCGAATAGGCACGTCTTTTCATGTACGTACTATATCGATGCCACCCCTGTGACAGATAAAAACATGTGCTTTTTAAGAACAGCGCCATCTGTTGCTCATAATAGCAACATGTACAGTATACTATATATGTCACGAATTCCATTTCAATGTTTCCAATTGCGTTGATATGTTTTATTTTCAAATATTGATATATTTTATTTTTTATTAAATTATTGTGTGACATTGTGTTTGAATTGAGCTGTGTTGTTTACCATACTATTCATTTCGTAAGTATAAGTATAGATGCCACACCTGTGACGGGTAAAACTATGCTTTTCTTGAAAAACAGCACCATCTGTTGCATGTACAGATGGCACATGCAACAACATTTAGTATACACATGCTATACTAAATATGTTACAATTCCATTTCAGCGTTTCTGATTGTATTGATAAACAGAATTTTCATAGATTTTTATTTATTTTCATTTTGATTTTATTATTTTGTGTGAATTGCATTGGAATTGAGCTGTGTTGTTTACGATACCGTTCATTTCGTGAGTGAAGATGAGAGGAAATGTCAGCACTGTGGAGAAATGCCCGACAGTCCACTGGAACATTATCTAACACAGTTCACGGTTACAAACCCATAAAGATTTCAACTTAGATTCAGCAGAGCAGAAGTTTGTAAACACATATGGCAAAATCTTACTGAAGTGACCATACGAGTCATAAATACTCATACTCCGCCCAAGTAAAACAGAAACAAGCAACACTTCGTGGGCCAGCCAGAGGCTTAGGGCCCGCGCAGGAATATCCCTGCAAAAAAAAAAAATGGGAGTATAGTTTATTTTTTTATTTTTTCATATTTTCACTCATTTTTTTATTTATTTTTTGATATTTCAGTGATGGGAACATCAGATAACTTGATGTTCAAGTTATCAAGATCAAGATAACTTGATGTTCCCAATTTTCTGATGGGAACATCAAATCATTTGGGAAGGCATCGGACGAGGAAGTAGGGAATGGTGGGGATGACGAAGGGACGGAAGTGAGAAATGGTATGGAGGACGAGAGGACAAGGGAAGGGGTAATGATGGGGAAGGACAAGGGGACAGGAGTGGGGGGGGGGATGGTGGGGATGAGGGGATGGAGGAATAGAGAATGGTGGGGGAAAACAAAGGGACAGGGAAGAGGGGGCATAGTGGGAAGGAAGAGGGGATGGTGGAGTATGGGAATGGAGGGGGAGGACGAGGGAACGGTGGAGTGGGGAATGGTTTTGAGGCCGCAAAGACGGGTGAGGGCGGAGGTGGTGGGGGGGACTGGGGGACAGGGATGGTTGCTGTGGCTGGGTATTGCTAGTCTATATAAATAAAAATGGAAATGTTCGTTTGTTCAAAATCGCTAATCTGAAAGTTCTTCACCGATGGATTTGAAATTTTCACACAACGTTCCATTCACATCCAGCCAGGTTTATATATACATACTATATAGATGTCACGTCTGTGACAGTAAAAAACATGCTTTTCCTGGAAAACTGTTTTTCCATGTGTATTTCATGTTAGGAAAATCTTCGAAACCTCTTTACCGATTGCTTTGAAATTTTGGCACAACGTTGCATTCGAATAGGCACGTCTCTTTATATATCTACTGTATACATGCCTCACCTGTGACAGGAAAAAACATGCTTTTTTGAAAAACACCGCCATCTGTTGGACGTAAGAGCAACACACGTTGTAATCTGAAAAGGTTCTTCACCGATTGCTTTGAAATTTTGACAACATTTGCATTCAAATAGGTGCATGGTTTTATATACCTACTATATAGATGCCACCCCTGTGACAGGTAAAAACATGCGTTTTTGAAAATCGACACCATCTGTTGCACATAATAGCATCATGCACGCTATAATAAGTATATCACGAATTCTATTTCAATGTTTCCGATTGCATTGATAATTTTTTTTCATAGATTTTGATTTATTATATTTTTAATTGAATTATTTTGTGTGACATTGTGTTGGAATTGAGCTGTGTTGTTTACCATACCGTTCATTTCGTAAGTATAAGTATAGATGCCACACCTATGACAGGTAAAACTATGCTTTTCTTGTAAACAGTGTCATCTGTTGCATGTAAGAGGAACACACATGCATACTAAATATGTTACAATTCCATTTTAATTTTTCTGATTGCATTGATCAATTGAATTTTCATAGATTTTTATTTATTTTCATTTTTATTTAATTTTTGTGAATTACATTGGAATTGAGCTGTGTTGTTTACCATACCGTTCAATTCATGAGTATAGTTTATTTTTTAATTTTTTCATATTTTCATGAAATTTTTAACTTTTTCTTATATCTCAGTGATCGATCTTGAGGTTATCTTGAGATGATTTCGAGCCTTAGTGCCCCTGCAGACTGGTTCTCGAGCAGGCCTCCACCCCCAGGAGGCAGTCCATGGCAGCTGACTAACTCTCAGGTACCTATTTACTGCTAGGTAACAGAAGTATCAGGGTGAAAGAAATTCTGCCCATTGTCTCTCAGTGCCCAGGATCGAGCCTGGGACCACAGGATTAAGTGCCAGTGTTCTGTCCGCTCAGCCACCGGTGATGGGAACATCAGATCACTTGATGTTCCCAATTTTCTGATGGCAACATCAGATCATTTGGGAAGGCATCGGACGAGGGAGTGGGGAATGGTTGGGATGACGAGGGGGCAGAAATGAGAGATGGTGGGGAGGACGAGGGGACAAGGGAGGGGTTAATGGTGGTAAAGGACAAGGGGACGGGTGAGTTTGGAATAGTGGGGACGAGGGGATGGGGGAAAAGAAAATTGTGGGGTGGAGAAAAGGACAGAGAAGTGGGGCATGGTGGGAAAGAAGAGGGGATGGTGGAGTGGGGAATGGTGAGGAGGACGAGGAGACAGGTGAGACGGGAATGGCGGGGAGGACTGGGGGACAGGGAAGGTTGCTGTGGCTCAGCAACGCACACAACGCTAAGCCACAGCAACGCGTGGCCGGGTACTGCTAGCCTATATAAATAAAAATGGAAATGTTCGTGTGTTCAAAATCGCTAATCTCCAAAAGTTCTTCACCGATTGTCTTGAAATTTTTACACACCGTTTCATTAGCAACCCAGCAGGTTTTTATATACATAGTATATAGATTTCACGTCTGTGAAGGTAAAAAAGCATGCTTTTCTGAAAAACTGTGTTTTTCATGTGAGGAGAATCTTTGAAACCTCTTTACCGATTGCTTTGAAATTTTGTCAAAACATTGCATTCGAATAGGTGCGTCTTTTCATATATCGACTATATACATGCCTCACCTGTGATAGGAAAAAACAATTTTATTTTTTTTTAAACAGACCCATCTGTTGGACGTAAGAACAACACATGCTGCAATCTCCGAAAGTTCTTCACCGGTTGATTTGAAATTTTGAAGCAACGTTGCATTCGAATAGGCGTGTCCTTTCATATTCCTACTATATAGATGCCACCCCTGTGACAGGTAAAAACATGCATTTTTGGAAAACAGCACCATCTGTTGCACATAATGGCAACATGCACACTATACTAATTATGTCACGAATTCCATTTCAATATTTCTGATTGCATTGATAAATTTTATTTTCATAGATTTCGATTTATATTATTTTTTAATTTATTATTTTTTTGTGACACTGTCTTGGAATTGAGCTGTGTTGTTTACCTTACTCTTCATTTCGTAAGTATAAATGCCACACCTGAGACAGGTAAAACTATGCTTTTCTTGAAAAACAGTGCCATTTGTTGCATGTAAGAGCAACACACATGCAATACTAAATATGTACAATTCCATTTCAATGTTACTGATTGCATTGATAAATAAAATTTTCATAGATTTTGATTTATTTTCATTTTGATTTAATTATTTTGTGTGAATTGCATTGGAATTGAGCTGTGTTGTTTACCATACAGTTCATATTGTGAGTAAAGTGTAATTTTTTTTCATATTTTCGTTTCATTTTTTAACTGTTTTTCTTATATTTCAGTGATGGGAACATCAGATCACTTTATGTTCCTAATTTTCTGATGGGAACATCAGACCATTTTTGAAGGCATCAGACGAGGAAGTGGGGAATGGTGGGGATGACGAGGGGACGGAAGTGAGAGATGGTGGGGAGGACGAGGGGACAAGGGAGAGGGTAATGATGGGGATGGACAAGGGGACGGGGGAGTTTGGGATGGTGGGGACGAGGAGATCAGGAATGGAGAATTGTGGGGAGAACAAAGGGACAGGGAAGTGGGGCATAGTGGGAAGGACGAGGGGATGCTGGAGTGGGGGAATAGTTCAAAGGCCGAGGAGACGGGTGAGAGAGGAATGGTGGGGAGGACTGGGGGACAGGGAAGGTTGCTGTGACTCAACAACGCACATGCGTTGCTGAGCCACAGTAACGCGTGGCAGGGTACTGCTAGTACTAATAATAATTTCCATTGCAATTATGTTAACCTTTCAAGAAGCCAATGCATAATAATATTTAGTTTTCTGGATGTGTGTGAGCCAGGTGCTGCTAGTGTATAAATGCGAACAAGCCTGAATGGTCCCCAGGACTATATGCAACCGAAAACTCACACCCTAGAAGTGACTCGAACTCATACTGCCAGGAGCACTCTGCTGGTGTACAGGATCCTTTAACCGCTCGACCAACACGACCGGACAAAAGAGAATGGTAGCCGAGGCTACCTTGCATATAGTCCTGGGGACCATTCAGGCTTGTTCGCATTTGTGTTCCTCATGTGTGCCCCAAAGAATGAGGCAATTTGATAAAATGGCATGCCCAAGACTACCAACCGAGTGCCTGCGGGTGATGGAAATAGCCTCGGCTACCATCCTCTTTTGTTCGATCGTGTTGGTCGAGCGGTTAAGGGATCCTGTTTCCAGCAGAGTTCTCCTGGCAGTATGGGTTCGAGTCACTTCTGGGGTGTGAGGTTTCAGTTATATATATATATATATATATATATATATATATATATATATATATATATATATATATATATATGAGCAGAGACTCTTCCTATATAGGAAGAGTCACTGCCTCAGAGTTGGGTCTGCCACCGGTGGTCGGACGGTCGTCAGCTCGAGCCCAAATTATGAGGAAGCGTCGTGGCCAGACAGGGAAGTCGCACCTGGTGTTCACGCACGCCACCAGTTCGATCCCTATCAAACTTACCTCACTTTTAGCTGAACCCTTTTTGCTGCATTCTTTGCAGCTTTGCCTGACACCCATCCTGTTCATTTCTCGGTGTACACTGACGAATTAACACTGTATTATTCAGACAACGCCTTACCTAATACAGTCTCAACAATGCAAACAGCACTTGACCACCTCATTGATTGGAAACAACAATGGGGCTCTCAAGTTAGTACTACCAAAACCTATTATCAAATTTTCACTAAAATAAAAGACGTGCTCATCTACCCACCCTCACAATACACAACACTCCCATCTAACACTTACAAGAACATAAATACCTTGGCATGCACTTAGACTCGCCCCTCACTTACCTGGAGAGCACACATTCAACACCTTAAACAGACGACACAACCTCGACTCGCTATACTTAAAGCCCTCACTGGCACCACCTGGGGAGCACACCATAAAATCTTGCTCCGTTTCTATACAACCTACATTCGCAGCCAACTAGACTATTGTTGCCAAGCATATGGGTTGGCTGCGTCCACTAACTTACAGAGCCTAGATGTCATCCAAAACAATACCATGCGACTTATATGTGGCACAATGCGTTCCAGTCCTATCCTCGGACTTTACGGGGAAACGGGCCTCACAAGCCTAGCCACCAGAAGAGACAATGTGTGCCAACTATCTGTCACTCTGTACCATTGCTCACCAGACATACCCATCTTGAGGTTATCTTGAGATGATTTTGGGGCTTTAGTGTCCCCGCGGCCCAGTCCTCGACCAGGCCTCCATCCCCAGGAAGCAGCCCGTGACAGCTGACTAACACCCAGGAACCTATTTTACTGCTAGGTAACAGGGGCATAGGGTGAAAGCAACTCTGCCCATTGTTTCTCGCCGGCGCCCGGGATCGAACCCGGGACCACAGGATCACAAGTCCAGCGTGCTGTCTGCTCGGCCGACCCGCTCCCATACAGATACAAAATTAACCCAACAGTTAACCCACATAACCCCCGCTTCCCAACCAATCACTCGCAATCTTTCCTCACATGGGCTACAAATAACCTCAATATAGACTTCTCTCTACTCCAAAACTCGGAAACCCAACTTACTGTTCCCACTATTCCACCTTTGCTTTATACAACTCCTGATACAGCATCACAACTTGAAGACAACATTCCAAAGTCTGCACCAAACTCAGCCATAGCCTCAGTCTTTCTCTCAACAATGAAAAATTGCTCCCCAAATACCACATCGATTTATACAGATGGATCTCGCATCATCATGAACAACGTACCCTCGGTCACTAGCGCTGTATGGATACCGGAATACCATCTCAAGCAGGGATGGCGGTTACCAAACCAACTATCTGTTTTCACAGCTGAATTATATGCCTTGTATCAAGCTCTCCAAATAATCACAACATTACCAATCGGGACATATACAATCTGCAGTGACTCCAAGAGTGCGATTCAAGCAATTACGTACTCTTCAACAACGTGCAAGGAGTTTGTTTACCCATGTCTTCAACTTCATGAACATCGATTGAACGTTTATGATACCTCTATCCAATGGGTCTCAGTGCATTGTGGTATTTTCCATAATGAACTAGTAGATCAACTAGCCAAAGCAATGCACAACACACCTCACATTACCCATCATCCAATTCCCAATGTTGCACGTAAAGGAGCCTTCAAAAATACCATCACCCAAGATTTTGCGACGAAATGGAAAACGTCATGCTCACCTTTGTACTATGGATCCATTTAAATGAAATTGGAAACATGCCAGATATAAAAGCAGAGAAATTGATATAGCGATGACCAGATAAAGGCTGGGACACACCAAACTGGCAACACACAGCTCTAAGTACAGAACAGACATTAACGAACTCTGCATTCACTGTCAGATGCCTGAAACAATCGAACACTATCTCCTTCACTGCTTCCGACATTATAGTGCCAGAGTAAATTTCAAACAAGTACTTATTTCACTTAAAATACCCTTTACCATCGAGCATATATTAGAAGGCAGTGATCACTCGTTATAAGAAAAATACCAAAAAGTCAAAGCACTGGCTAAATATCTCCAGTCGATCAACAAATTGGGTCACATCTGACCCGCGCCACATTAACACCGGGCGCCACCAACAGCTAAATACAGAAAACAAATGCCCCGTCGAAGCACCAAGGATCAGCTGACGCCATAAACACAACACACCGACCTACGGTGCGGCAAGTCAACATACACCTCTGTTTTAGTCGCTGCTCCTCCGTCTACAGCACAACAAGCACTTTTGAAACTCTTTTCATCCTCAACATAAACGCCTCTACCAACATCTGTACTGGTGCAGTCATCGGGAGGACAAACCCTTCATGCAAACTGCACCTACTCTCTAGAAGAAGAAGATATATATATATATATATATATATATATATATATATATATATATATATATATATATATATATATATATATATATATATATATATATATACAATCTTTGGACAACACCCACCAGTGGGACTCAAACCCAGAAAGCACAACTACCTTCCAGTAGCTGCCATAACTAGTACGCTTTAACCCACTACACCATCAGACCCTACAAAAGAAGTAGAGACTTCGAGATATATATACATCTCAAATATCTCCACTTCCCGAGGGCACCAGACAAGTGTGAGGTTAGTCTGCATTTTTCATCAAGCCACTGTCAATGTGAGAGAACTCGTGTCCATGCTATAAGCCTATACTTGCATAAACCACAAGTGAAGATAAACAATCTTTGGACAACACCCACCAGTGGGACTCGAACCCAGAAAGCACAACTACCTTCCAGTAGCTGCCATAACTAGTACGCTTTAACCCACTACACCATCAGACCCTACAAAAGAAGTAGAGACTTCGAGATATATATACATCTCAAATATCTCCACTTCCCGAGGGCACCAGACAAGTGTGAGGTTAGTCTGCATTTTTCATCAAGCCACTGTCAATGTGAGAGAACTCGTGTCCATGCTATAAGCCTATACTTGCATAAACCACAAGTGAAGATAAACAATCTTTGGACAACACCCACCAGTGGGACTCGAACCCAGAAAGCACAACTACCTTCCAGTAGCTGCCATAACTAGTACGCTTTAACCCACTACACCATCAGACCCTACAAAAGAAGTAGAGACTTCGAGATATATATACATCTCAAATATCTCCACTTCCCGAGGGCACCAGACAAGTGTGAGGTTAGTCTGCGTTTTTCATCAAGCCACTGTCAATGTGAGAGAACTCGTGTCCATGCTATAAGCCTATACTTGCATAAACCACAAGTGAAGATTAACAATCTTTGGACAACACCCACCAGTGGGACTCGAACCCAGAAAGCACAACTACCTTCCAGTAGCTGCCATAACTAGTATGCTTTAACCCACTACACCATCAGACCCTACAAAAGAAGTAGAGACTTCGAGATATATATACATCTCAAATAAATCCATTTCCCGAGGGCACCAGACAAGTGTGAGGTTAGTCTGCGTTTTTCATCAAGCCACTGCTTTCTGGGTTTGAGTCCTACTGGTGGGTGTTGTCCAAAGATTGTTAATCTTCACTTGTGGTTTATGCAAGTATAGGCTGATAGCATGGACACGAGTTCTCTCACATTGACAGTGGCTTGATGAAAAACGCAGACTAACCTCACACTTGTCTGGTGCCCTCGGGAAGTGGAGATATTTGAGATGTATATATATCTCAAAGTCTCTACTTCTTTTGTAGGGTCTGATGGTGAAGTGGGTTAAGGCGTACTAGTTATGGCAGCTACTGGAAGGTAGTTGTGCTTTCTGGGTTCGAGTCCCAGTGGTGGGTGTTGTCCAAAGATTGTTAATCTTCACTTGTGGTTTATGCATGTAGAGGCATATATATATATATATATATATTATATATATATATATATATATATATATATATATATATATATATATACATACATATATACACACACAACAACGATCACAAAAACACTGATCCAGGTATGCGGAAAAAAACACAGTTGAAGAATTGAAGAATGTTGAACGCGTTTTCGGCTCAATTCGCCTTCATCAGAGCAAGATTGAAAGTAGGGTCCCCCCCCCCCCCAACCCCACTTTCTATCTAGTTCTCATGAAGGCGAATTGAGCCGAAAACGCGTTCAGCATTCTCTAATTCTTTAACTGTGGTTTTTCCGAATATATATATTAATACATATACACGATTGTGTGGTAACTGCCTTTACAGAGCATAATAAGGAAGCCGTAGTCGGCGTCCCTAATCCGAACACCGCAATGTTACTCTCCATAATTACTGGCTGCCTAACACCACAGGCGGATTAGTCACAGGACAATTATAGAACCTTAACATGATGATTGGGACAAGATAAACAAACTACACATCAGTAGTTGGAGAAACGACGACGTTTCGGTCCGTCCAGGACAATTATGATGTTTGTCCAAGACGGACCGAATAGTCGTCGTTTCTCCATCTCCTGGTGTGTGGTTTGGTCCTCATATCTTCAGCCACGTTACTGTGACTCGCCGCCTGCATGCTCGGAATAAAACTGCATGCACATCTGACATGTTAGAATAAAATACACACACGTGCCATGTGACCAGCGCTTGTGGGAGTCTTTGCTCAAAACTGTCGCTCTGATCTTCAGTCAAGAACTTCCGCAGTCTCACCTGGGCTACACTGAAGAACCACTAATGTGAGACAATGAGTACACAGAAGTTAACAAAATATTACAGAAATTAGCTCTGTCTCTTACTATCACACGCGTCCTTCCTTGCCGTTGTTGAATAGGATCACCACTAAGATTATCCATTTCCACACGGAGATCTGAGCACCTTCACCGTTTGAGTTAGTTAATGGAAGAGCCAAGCTGAATGTTCCACAGTCCAGTACTTGGGGACGACCTTTGCCCATGGCCCTGCAGACACAGCTTCACGTCTGAACTCAGGGATGCCCTCACAAAGGATGAACGCATACCTGCTTGATGAGGTTCTGAGAGTTCTTCTACTCCCCAAACCCGGCCCTAGGCCAGGCTCGACTTTTGAGAGTTTGGTCCACAAGCAGCCCGTCCTCCAAAGATCCAAAAGTGATTCCATGCAGCCGCCAAACCCCCTGTTTATGAATGAAAAGCGGTTTACACACGACTCAACTGCTGACGTTCGAACATATCCGGAACAAGTGCTTCACTGACGAATTTTGTTCGAATCACAACGCTATAAATGCTTCACCCACGTATTACATATACAAATAATCGCCAACAGAACCTAAACACCTAACCTAACCTAACCTATGCCTATATATGCACAATATGCTAATATATTATAATATTAATTTATACTTGAGAAAATTTCCGTTTTGAGTGAACAGCATATTAAAATTTATGAATGCGTCTGTGGGGTCGACCGCTGGATGTAATGGACTTGAGTCGAGGACGGGTTGCCACAAGAGCTTGGAGCGGCTCGCAGGCCCACATACCCACCACAGCTCGGCTGATCCGGAACTTCTCTTAGAAAACAGTTCAGCTTTATCTTGAAGATGTTCACGGTTGTTCCGGCAATATTTCTATTAGTCGCTGGTAAGACGTTGAACAACCGCGGACCTCTGATGTTTATACAGTGTTCTCTGATTGTGAGAAAGCACATCTGCTCCTCACTAGTTCAATCCTGCATTTTCTTCCATATCATTCACTCCAGTACGTTGTTATTTTACTGTGTAGATTTGGGACCTGGCCCTCCAGTATTTTCCATGTGTATATTATTTGGCATCTCTCTCGTCTCCTTTCTAGAGAGTACATTTGGAGGGCTTTGAGACGATCCCAATAATTTAGGTGTTTTATCTCGTCTATGCGTGCCATATATATTCTCTGTATTCCCTCTATTTCATCAATCTCTCCTGCTTTGAAGGGGAAAGTGAGTACTGAGCAGTACTCGAGACGGGACAACACAAGTGACTTGAAGAGTACAACCATTGTGATGGGATCCCTGGATTTGAAAGTTCTCGTAATCCATCCGATCATTTTTCTGGCTGACGCGATATTTGCTAGGTTATGCTCCCTAAACGTTAGATCGTCGGACATCATTATTCCCAAATCCTTGACATGCTGTTTTCCTACTATGGGCAGATTCGATTGTGTTTTGTACCCTGTATTATGTTTGAGAGTCTCATTTTTGCCGTACCTGAGTACCTGAAATTTATCACTGTTAAACATCATGTTATTTTCTGCTGTCCAATCGAAAACTTTGTTGATATCTGCTTGTAATTTTTCAATGTCTTCAGCAGAGGTAATTTTCATGCTGATTTTTGTCTCGGCTGCAAAGGATGACACGAAGCTGTGATGTGTAGTTTTGTCAATTTCTGATATAAGAATAAAGAACAGTAGCGGTGCAAGGACTGTACCTTGAGGTACAGAGCTTTTTAACTGCGCTTGGACTTTATTTTATTTGACTGTTACTCTTTGCGTTCTGTTCGACAGGAAATTGAGTATCCAGCGTCCTACTTTACCTCCATCATCTCCTCGTATAACCAGACGTCGTATGCCTTCACTCATGCTTATCTGAATTACCAATGAAAATATCTATCCAGAGACATCAAACACGTGACTACTTCAGCCTGGGATAAACGAAGTCGTGTATACACAGTACACACTACACAGTATCACGGGTGTGTAATTCGAGCAAAGAGTCTACAATTCATTTACAATCGAGTTTAGTGACTTTAGTCACTTAATTAGGCCATCGGGAATTGCACTTAAACCGGTGAAACACAAGGCCATTACAATATTATCCAGGCGAGAATGTTATTATTTTCCATACTCATGGATAGGAAACCTGTTAGGCTTATGGAGCTAACCATAAGCAAGCTAATTACCATCCCTCAGATTGCAATCCACATCCGAGTATCCATTTACCGGAAGATGAACAGAGGAACCAGGTGAAAAGGAACGTTGCCAATACTCATGTCTCCTACAGCTGGAATCAAATTGTGGATCATTCGAGTGCCCTCGTAACTGAGCCAGATATTAACCTTTCTTTCACTTTGTTCTTTGGTAATTGAACTCAGATGTGAATGAAACAATGTCAACACTGCCATCATGTGAAACATCACTTGTGTGACCAAGTCACGACTCCACCACCCTGAGCCCGCCAGTTCACGACCAGATTATGCTTCCAGTATGATTTACTTCATTTAATTTTTCACGAATTCATTAATCTTTCATGGAATCTTAAGTGTAAAAAAATACTCCAATCACATGTGTTCCGGACCTCGGGCACGACTGCAATTGTCTAAAAAATTGATTATAACCAAATAGCTTACTAAGCCGTACCTGGGCGAGATATGGAGTGGTCTTCTTTATCTATGCAAATCGTCCTTGCTTGGTCCCAGACCCGAAAAAGAACTTGGCATGTTAACTAATGTAAGTAAGTCAGATATTATAATTTACTTTGATTTTAAATGAGGTTCCAGCTCTTTGGACGTTATTTTCGGTGTAGTTGTTTTAGATCAGTAAACACTCACTTTTAAACAGATCACTCGCTTTTATTGCGAGTGCGTCACTCACTTCGTATATTCGTATATATGAAACTAAACAGGTTTCACCCACGTTCAGAAAATGCAAATATTAGTATTGCTTCGCCATTTGCCACGAGGAAGGTCATGGAATATAGGAGAGCCCCAATCCCGGCCCTTGCCTATGCTGCCGGAGAGGGAGGATAGCCCGATAAAGCATAATGAACTTTTGTATTGGGTAAATTATTAATTTTTGGGTTTCAGACATTTACTAAATTTGTAAATGTTTAAGGAGATATATATATATTGCGGGTGGACAAAAGGTTAAATAAGGTCAAATGTTTGGTGTATCTCAAACCTTAGCCTCCGAGGATCTTAATCAGGAGACTTGACACACTTACAATGTTATGTATAATGACACAACTGCATGTGGTTATGAGCAATAAAGACGACTGTCATTCCTAGGAATGGCAGAGCTATAATGTTTTACACTCTTATTGTAGAATACATTGAATGTTAAGTGAAACATTCAACGTATCATGCAATATCCCACAAAGTACATGTTACAAAAGGTTTAAACCTTCCTCTCAATGACCCATGGTGGAAACAAGTAACATTTGCTGTCAGACAAGGGTCCTAGGCATTTGCATAGCAACCAAGAAGACTGTACCAGATTTCCTGTTCTTCTCTGTTGCATATGACAATTCAATGATTTAAATCCTACCAGATTACTTAAACAACTTGGAAGAGACACGCGAGCTCAGATCCCTACTTCGCACCCCAATATGGGTATCCCACCCGCCCCCAGCACCTCACCCACATCCATCTTAAGCCCAGTAGCAATCCAGTTGGGACAGCCCTATCGTGGGCAGAACTGTTGCGGTGTGACTCAATGATGCAACAACAACAGTGTTGGCAGCCTATTAGCGACCTTCATGTTAGCAATCTCACTGCTGGGTGAGGAGGATGAGGGGCAGGAAGGATGGGAACGACGACGGGATGGGATTTGAATCCTTGTGGGGTGTGGAATTTTCAGTTGTATATTGGCTTGGGGACCATGCAAGCTTGTTCGCATTTGTGTTGCTCACATGGCCCACAATGTGAGGTGATGCAATGAAATACCTATGTCCAAGCTTACTACCAAGTGTTATCGGTTCACTGGGGATATAGCCTCTGCTACCAATAACTTTTGTACAGTCACGGTTGGTCGAGTGGTTAAGGTACCAGGTACGCCAAGGTGCACAGTGCTCCTTGCTGTCTGGGTTCGAATCCTTCTGGGGTGTGGAGTTTTCACTTGCATATTGGCTTGAGGACCTGTTCCACATTTGCTCTGTGGGGCCACGTGAGCAGCATATGACACCGTCAGGCACTAGACACCGACATGTGACACCGACAGGCACTAGACACCGACATGTGACACCGACATTCACTAGACACCGACACTGCCACTGCCACTGGCAAACACAGTGCCACTGGCAAACACAGTGCCACTGGCAAACACATCCACTGGCAAATACTGGGGAGTTCACCTTCTACATGGGCCAGTCCACCCACACAGTACCACGATGTGCCTACACCCCACCTTCGCTCTCTTACTCACTGGCAGTGGGCTTCAGCAACACGCTGACAGGGGTCCCAAACTCACGTGCAGGGGTAGCTAACACCGTGGCAGAAGCCTCTACAGCTTGCTAGCAGCACTTCACAATAGACATATCAATGTCTTCTTTAACTCTTACAAGTTAATCCCGGATATGTCGATCTTCAAAATACTGCATATATCAGCAGCTAACACTCACTGCTCGGATTGACGGTAGCTACTTATTCCTCTCGCAAGACCAAGCAAAGAGTTCGTGGACTGCCCAAGAAGAACTGCCCTCCTCCGCTCAATCGCCTCCATATGTCACCTCTGTGGACATTAAAATATCATTAGCGAGATGGACAGTACACTGCGTAACCCTGGGATAACACTCGTCCACCAGGGAATTGATATTATGCTTGTATCTACAACCTAGATGGCGCTGATCTTGATACGCCACCCACCAGAGGTCATCCACATCGACCTCTCTTTCTGACTGCGGCAGGAAACTGGAGCCATTCACCGCTGCCACGCCATCACCAACAGATGGCGTTGTCCGAGTTGCACCAAATACCGAGGAGTTGGAGTGAAGACCCATAGATGGCACTGACATCGCCCACTCTATACTCCAGTGACAGTGTTGATACCGTAACAATGAGGGATTTCCTAGTTGTGTTTGTATGAGGGATTTCCTAGTTGTGTTTGTATGAGGGATTTCCTAGTTGTGTTTGTATGAGGGATTTCCAAGTTGTGTATATTTGAAAGATTTCCTAGGTATTGTTTGTATGAGGTATTTCCTAGATGTGTTTGTATGAGGGATTTCCTAGATATTGTTTGTATGAGGGATTTCCTAGATGTGTTTGTATGAGGGATTTCCTAGATGTGTTTGTATGAGGGATTTCCTAGATGTGTTTGTATGAGGGATTTCCTAGATATTGTTTGTATGAGGGATTTCCTAGATGTGTTTGTATGAGGGATTTCCTAGATGTGTTTGTATGAGGGATTTCCTAGATGAGTTTGTATGAGGGATTTCCAAGATGTGTTTGTATGAGGGATTTCCGAGATGTGTTTGTATGAGGGATTTCCTAGTTGTGTTTATATGAGGGATTTCTTAGTTGTGTTTGTATGACACATTTCCTAGTTGTGTTTGTATGAGGGATTTCCTAGTTGAGTTTATATGAGGGATTTCTTACTTGTGTTTGTATGAGAGTATTCTCAATTACTATACCAGCTTATGGGTGTTGGCGCCGTCAAACAAGGGGTGACCCGTCAACCTCTTCCATCCAAGATGTTGGTAATATTTTGTCTGTAGCTTTTGTACATTCTTCCTTTTCTTAGCGGTTATTCTACCTCCTCTTGAAGGGCATTCTAAATCTTCTTAAAGTACTTTCTTCTGCCTGTTTATGGTCATATTATCTCTTTAAGGTAATTCTACTTCCTTTTAAAGTCATTCTACTTCCTCTTCTATGTCATTCAACTTTGTGATGTATGACAATATTTACAGTACATGACAGAGAGACATAAATAGCGGCCTCGCCGTGTACAGTTTAAGCAAAGGTTTCACGGTAAATACTCTGTGAGGTTTTAATTGTATTTACTTGTTACTAATTAACAAGTCCGTCAACATTTGGGCGGTGTGCATGAATATCATTGGTGCTGTTTATTCCCAGCATATACATGAGTACACACACACACGCACACACACACACACACACACACACACACACACACACACACACACACACACACACACACACACACACACACACACACACACACACACACACACACACACACACACACACACACACACACACACACACACCTACCTGTACAGCCTACTTGTAACGATTCGAGAAAGAGACCTGGGAGTGGATGTGACACCTAATCTAACTCCTGAGGCACATATAAATAGGATAACGACAGCAGCGTACTCTACATTGGCGAAAATTAGAACTTCATTCAGAAACCTAAATGAGGAGGCTTTTAGGGCGCTTTACACTGCCTACGTGAGACCCGTCTTAGAGTATGCCGCGCCATCATGGAGCCCCCACCTGAAGAAACACATAAAGAAACTGGAGAAGGTTCAGAGGTTTGCGACGAGGCTTGTCCCAGAGTTACGAGGGATGGGATATGAAGAGCGTCTGAAGGAACTGAACCTTACGACACTAGAGAAAAGAAGGGAGAGAGGAGATATGATAGGGACATATAAAATACTCAGAGGAATTGACAAAGTGGAAATAGATGAAATGTTCACACGTAATAATAACAGAACGAGGGGACATGGGTGGAAACTGGAAACTCAGATGAGTCACAGAGATGTTAGGAAGTTTTCTTTTAGCGTGAGAGTAGTGGAAAAATGGAATGCACTTGGGGAACAGGTTGTGGAAGCAAATACTATTCATACTTTTAAAACTACGTATGATAGGGAAATGGGACAGGAGTCATTGCTGTAAACAACCGATAGCTGGAAAGGCGGGATCCAAGAGTCAATGCTCGATCCTGCAAGCACAAATAGGTGAGTACAAATAGGTGAGTACACACACACACACATCCCCCAAGAAAAAGACTTGGGGGTTGATATCACGCCAGACCTGTCTCCTGGTGCACATATCAAGAGGATAACATCTACGGCATATGCCAGGCTGGCCAACATACGAACGGCATTCAGAAACTTGTGTAAAGAATCATTCAGAACTTTGTATACCACATATGTCAGGCCAATGCTGGAGTATGCAGCCCCAGCATGGAGTCCTTATCTAGTCAAGGATAAGACTTAACTGGAAAAGGTTCAAAGGTTTGCCACCAGATTAGTACCCGAGCTGAGAGGTATGAGCTACGAGGAGAGACTACGGGAATTAAACCTCACTTCGCTGGAAGACAGAGGAGTTAGGGGGGACATGATCACCACATTCAAGATTCTGAAGGGAATTGATAGGGTAGAGATAAAGACAGGCTATTTAACACAAGGGGCACACGCACAAGGGGACACAGGTGGAAACTGAGTGCCCAAAAGAGCCACAAAAATATTAGAAAGAACTTTTTTAGTGTCAGAGTGGTTGACAAATGGAATGCATTAGGAAGTGATGTGGTGGAGGCTTACTCCATACACAGTTTCAAGTGTAGATATTAATGATAGAGCCCAGTAGGCTCAGGAGCCAGAGCTCAACCCCCGCAAACACAACTAGGTGAGTACAACTAGGTGAGTACACACACACTCCCTCCCATCATCTGACCCCCTGACCTGAATTGACATCTCCACCCCCTCCCCCTTCCCCAGTTCCCAGGCATTCCCTCCTCTACAAACACCCACCCACCCACACACACACACACACACACTCGGGATTAGTGTACATTAACAAACGCTAGTGAAAAGAAAAGGGATTAAGCAGGATGGTAAGAAAACAGAACACAGGTGGAGGAGAGGAACAGGACGAGTCATACATGGAGATGACTGTTCGTGCATGGAAGGAAATCACTGAGGAACTGAAAGACATGAGAGGACTCATAAATAAACTGCTGAATGAACTAAAGGCAGAGCAAGAGGAGATAACAAACCTAAAAACATGATCTCCTCAGACTGTGGCCCAGGGGACCAACCCCCAAGTACCAGGAGATGCAGCAATGGCAGGGACCCCTACAATGGGTACCACCTTTGCTGAAATGATGAAGAAGAGCCCAGGAGCAATGTCCACAATCAAGGAAGTTGTAATGAAAGCAGTAACCTCACAGGAGGCAGCTAGATGCACGAGCCAGTTACTGGAAAGGAAAAGAGCTGTAGTAGTGATAGGTGTTAAGGAACAAGAGGGCTCCACAAGGGAAGAATGGAGGTCTAAGGACAAAGCTGCAGTGGCAAGGATACTAAAGGAGATAGGTATGGAAGGGGCTGAGACAGACATAAAAAAGTTTTTCCGGATTGGCAAGTACAACAAAGACAAAGACCGGTTGATCAAGGTAGTGCTCAAAAACGAGTGCATCAAAGAGGACATCCTAGCAAAAAAGAGCAAACTGAAATATGTAACGAATTACAGACAGGTATTCCTTCAGAGGGACATGACCAGGAACGAGATAATACAGACAGCAGATGCAAGCAAAAGGCGCAGGCAGAGGGAAGAGAGCCAGGGAAACTCAACCCCCAATCCAGCAATCTCAGTGGGGAGTGTGGAACCCCAACCCAGCAACTCGGGAACCCCAGAGGGGACTGCAACATCCCAACTCACCACCCTATAGGTGGGGAGTTCCACCATTCCACCCTCCCTCCCTACCCCATTCCCTCCCACCCCCTGGTCTTCCTCCTGCCCCAAGCCTGCCCAGACACGAACTAAGTCCTCCATTCCCCACCCCAGTTCTAAGCCTTCCTCCCCCTGCCCCTCCTTCCCCTTACCCCCACCTCCCTCAGAATCCCTCGTAACTACCCCACAGGAGGATGATCCTACACCATGCAATGACCATGGAAAAGCTTCCTGCACTAGTGGGGAGGGAGGGTGAAAATAGATATAGGAAAGTGTGCTTCAAGGTAATGTACTCAAACATCGATGGGGTTACCAACAAAGCAAGTGAACTGGCAGAAAGGGCGCAGGAAGAAAACCCAGATGTACTAGGACTCCCAGAAACAAAATTGTCAGGAGTCATAACAAATGCTGTGTTTCCAAAAGACTTTTATATAGTAAGGAAAGAGAGAAACGGAAGAGGAGGAGGAGGAGTGGCTCTGCTGATAAGGAAGGACTGGAGCTTTGAAGAGATGGAAATTCCGAGGTGCGACGGATTCAGAGATTACATAACAGGAACTATGACAATGGGTGGTCCTAAGATAATAGTGGCAGTCATTTACAACCCTCCATTAAATAACATAAGACCCAGACAAGAGTTTGACAGAAACAACACGGCTATCATTAACATAATAGAGAGAGCAGCTTCAGTTGCCTGCAGGAATGAATCCAGACTCTTAATTATGAGCGATTTCAACCATGGAAAGATAGACTGGGAGAATGGGGACTTCTTTTCCACAGCTCATAAAACGGAGGAAAGGGTCCTGAAAGATATTGTTAATAGAAACGTTATCTCTACAGACAAAAATCAAAAGATACAATTGACGATTTACTATAAAACCAAGAAAACTGCCAACCTACTCATGAGAAACTCTCCAGACACAAAGCTGAATGCTTTGAAAGAGACCAATGTCGTCTATGCCTTCAAATGCCCACTTGGGGACTGCAAGCCTCAAAGAACTCAGTATATAGGCAAGACAACAACATCTCTTTCCAGGCGATTAACGATGAATAAGCAACAGGGCTCCATTAAGGAACATATAATCTCTTCCCACAACCAGACCATCACCAGAGAAGTCTTAACAAAAAACACGGAAATCATCGATAGATACAGCGATAACAGGCGGCTTGATATCTGTGAGGCACTACACATTAAGAAGTCAACACCAGCAATCAACAGCCAATTAATGCACAACTATATTCTACCCACTTCAAGACTCCGCACCAATATAGAAGCATCAAGAAATATGGGCCAATAGGCCCTTTGCATTTACTTCCTTTCTTCCCCTTTAACTTTACCCAATATTACCCAATATTTCGTGTTGTATCATGTGTTGAAAGTTTGTTTTCACCTCATCCAAAAACTGTTGTAACATATCACTTCACGCAAATGCAGGTATATAAAATGAATAGTAAGGAATGAATAGTAAAATAGCATAGTAAGAAATCTGTTTTAGTGTTTGCAGGTTATAGTTGTGTGTGTGTACACTAAAGTCTTTGAAAATGTAATAAGTTATTACGAAACGCGTTCAAGCGTCGCGTCAGACTAGAAATAAAAATGAACTTTGGAGAACTGATTTTTCAATAACCATCGACAGTGAAAAGAACCATAAGAAATATTGAGAAAATTCGTGTTAAAATTATTAATCTAACTTTTTCGTTCATATTTCATTATATATATATATATATATATATATATATATATATATATATATATATATATATATATATATATATATATATATATTTTTTTTTTTTTTTTTTTTTTTTTTTTTTCCTTTATTGTGTATTTAAAGGTTACAAAACATACAAGACAAATGCCTAAAGGTTATGGATCTCTTGAAGCTCCTCCGCTTCTGGACAGGAACCGAGGACGCAGCAAGCATTTCCCCTCTGGATCGCCACACTGAGACGCTGAAATAAAAAACTGGTAAGCCCTTGGGTCTCTGGTGACATCAATGAGCTTGGACCCCAATTCCTTGAGAAATCCCAAGGCACTCTTGCCCCAGGGGCCATGCGTCTCAGACGCTATGGGAACAAAGAGGTATTGACCTTCCAGTCGCCTGTACTTGAGTGATTTTGCTGTTTCCCTGTGGTTGGCCGCCCCACCTGCTTGATCAGCTCCCAAGTGTACATAGGTGTCAGCCAGGGTGGATACACATGTGTAGTCCAACACCAACTGTCTACCCTCCTTCCATGAGTATATGGTGATGCCATCAGGGCGAAGTGCTGGGAAATCCGGGTTTTGGACCCCTAGGATGCGAGGTTCTCTCTCCGCTGGGCACCCAGCTGAGACGAGGCTTCTCTTGATGATGTCATTGACCTCGTTGTGTCTTGCATGCCAGCCCTTTGTGCTTCCGCAATGCAACCTATGCAGTCCGTATTGGTCTGCTTCCACCCTGTTGCAAATACACTTGTATTCAGTGTGAATTGGGGCACCAAGGCGGAGGGCCACTGCTACACGAAGGGATTCTGGATCTAGGCGCGTGCCCATTGCAGACATGGGTACTGCCAGGAGGAAGTCTCCTGCATGGGGGGCACGCACTGCTCTGAGGCGGGCTTTCTCCTTGTCTGATGTTGCGACGCTTAGCATGGCATCAGCTACTTTTTCCACTAGAGGATGGTCCCAGCCGGACTGTTTGTGTTGTTTTGTTGGCTCTATAATGGTTGCTGGGGCTGCAAGAACATTCCACTGATTTGAACATTCAGTGAAAGCAGGATCGTGTATTCCTGCTGAATCTCTCAGGGTTGCAGGTAAAATATCTCTGACGAGGTCGTGCGATGCATGAGAGGAGGAAAGGAAGGCTGGTAGAGCAATTTGGGAGGCTGTGCAGACACCAAGGCCGCTGAGTCTTACAGGAAGGGTTGCTTGCTCCCACTGAGAGTCGTCCAATGGCAGGTTCAGGACTTTCACCAGCATGGACCTCAGAAGGGTGTCATACACATTTAACTTAGGGCTGCTGTAGGATGTATATATGTATATATATATATATATATATATATATATATATATATATATATATATATATATATATATATATATATATATATATATATATATATATATATATATATACATATATATATATATATATATATATATATATATATATATATATATATATACATATATATATATATATATATATATATATATATATATATATATATATAGTTATATATATATATATATATATATATATATATATATATATATATATATATATATATATTTATATATATATATATATATATATATATATATATATATATATATATATATATATATATATATATATATATATATATATATATATATATATATAACTGAAAACTCAAACCCCAGAAGTGACTCGAACCCATACTCCCAGGAGCAACGCAACTGGTATGTACAAGACGCCTTAATCCACTTGACCATCACGACCGGACAAAATGAGGTGATAGCCGAGGCTATTTGAACCACCCCACCGCCGGCACTCGTACAGTGATCTTGGGCATAGCATTTTACCAAATCACCTCATTCTTTGGGGCACACGTGAGGAACACAAATGCGAACAAGCCTGAATGGTCCCCAGGACAATATGCAACTGAAAACTCACACCCCAGAAGTGACTCGAACCCATACTCCCAGGAGCAACGCAACTGGTATGTACAAGACGCCTTAATCCACTTGACCATCACGACCGGACAAAATGAGTACATAGTTGCGTTGCTCCTGGGAGTATGGGTTCGAGTCACTTTTGGGGTGTGAGTTTTCAGTTGCATATTGTCCTGGGGACCATTCAGGCTTGTTCGCATTTGTGTTCCTCACGTGTGCCCCAAAGAATGAGGTGATTTGGTAAAATGCTATGCCCAAGACTACTATCCGAGTGCCGGCGGTGGGGTGGTTCAAATAGCCTCGGCTATCACCTCATTTTGTCCGGTCATGATGGTCAAGTGGATTAAGGCGTCTTGAACATACCAGTTGCGTTGCTCCTGGCAGTATGGGTTCGAGTCACTTCTGCGGTGTGAGTTTTCGGTTGCATATTGTCCTGGGGACCATTCAGGCTTGTTCGCATTTGTGTTCCTCACGTGTGCCCCAAAGAATGAGGTGATTTGGTAAAATGCTATGCCCAAGATTACTATCCGAGTGCCGGCGGTGGGGTGGTTCAAATAGCCTCGGCTATCACCTCACTTTGTCCGGTCGTGATGGTCAAGTGGATTAAGGCGTCTTGTACATACCAGTTGCGTTGCTCCTGGGAGTATGGGTTCGGGTCACTTCTGGGGTGTGAGTTTTCAGTTGCATATTGTCCTGGGGACCATTCAGGCTTGTTCGCATATATATATATATATATATATATATATATATATATATATATATATATATATATATATATATATATATATGAATGAAAACTCACACCCCAGAAGTGACTCGAACCCATACTCCCAGGAGCAACACAACTGGTAACTACAGGGCGCCTTAATCCACTTGACCATCACGGCCGTCAAAAGGAAGTGATAGCCGAGGCTATTTGAGCCACTTCCCCGACGGCAACTCGGATGGTAATCTTAGGCATAGCATTTCACCAAATCACCTCATTCTTTGGGGCACACGTGAGGAACACAAATGCGAACAAGCCTGAATGGTCCCCAGGACTATATGCGAATGAAAACTCACACCCCAGAAGTGACTCGAACCCATACTCCCAGGAGCAACACAACTGGTAACAACAGGGCGCCTTAATCCACTTGACCATCACGGCCGTCAAAAGGAAGTGATAGCCGAGGCTATTTGAGCCACTTCCCCGACGGCAACTCGGATGGTAATCTTGGGCATAGCATTTCACCAAATCACCTCATTCTTTGGGGCACACGTGAGGGACACAAATGCGAACAAGCCTGAATGGTCCCCAGGACTATATGCGAATGAAAACTCACACCCCAGAAGTGACTCGAACCCATACTCCCAGGAGCAACACAACTGGTAACTACAGGGCGCCTTAATCCACTTGACCATCACGGCCGTCAAAAGGAAGTGATAGCCGAGGCTATTTGAGCCACTTCCCCGACGGCAACTCGGATGGTAATCTTGGGCATAGCATTTCAACAAATCACCTCATTCTTTGGGGCACACGTGAGGAACACAAATGCGAACAAGCCTGAATGGTCCCCAGGACTATATGCGAATGAAAACTCACACCCCAGAAGTGACTCGAACCCATACTCCCAGGAGCAACACAACTGGTAACTACAGGGCGCCTTAATCCACTTGACCATCACGGCCGTCAAAAGGAAGTGATAGCCGAGGCTATTTGAGCCACTTCCCCGACGGCAACTCGGATGGTAATCTTGGGCATAGCATTTCACCAAATCACCTCATTCTTTGGAGCACACGTGAGGAACACAAATGCGAACAAGCCTGAATGGTCCCCAGGACTATATGCGAATGAAAACTCACACCCCAGAAGTGACTCGAACCCATACTCCCAGGAGCAACACAACTGGTAACTACAGGGCGCCTTAATCCATTTGACCATCACGGCCGTCAAAAGGAAGTGATAGCCGAGGCTATTTGAGCCACTTCCCCGACGGCAACTCGGATGGTAATCTTGGGCATAGCATTTCACCAAATCACCTCATTCTTTGAGGCACACGTGAGGAACACAAATGCGAACAAGCCTGAATGGTCCCCAGGACTATATGCGAATGAAAACTCACACCCCAGAAGTGACTCGAACCCATACTCCCATGTCAACACAACTGGTAACTACAGGGCGCCTTAATCCACTTGACCATCACGGCCGTCAAAAGGAAGTGATAGCCGAGGCTATTTGAGCCACTTCCCCGACGGCAACTCGGATGGTAATCTTGGGCATAGCATTTCACCAAATCACCTCATTCTTTGGGGCACACGTGAGGAACACAAATGCGAACAAGCCTGAATGGTCCCCAGGACTATATGCAAATGAAAACTCACACCCCAGAAGTGACTCGAACCCATACTCCCAGGAGCAACACAACTGGTAACTACAGGGCGCCTTAATCCACTTGACCATCATGGCCGTCAAAAGGAAGTGATAGCCGAGGCTATTTGAGCCACTTCCCCGACGGCAACTCGGATGGTAATCTTGGGCATAGCATTTCACCAAATCACCTCATTCTTTGGGGCACACGTGAGGAACACAAATGCGAACAAGCCTGAATGGTCCCCAGGACTATATGCGAATGAAAACTCACACCCCAGAAGTGACTCGAACCCATACTCCCAGGAGCAACACAACTGGTAACTACAGGGCGCCTTAATCCACTTGACCATCACGGCCGTCAAAAGGAAGTGATAGCCGAGGCTATTTGAGCCACTTCCCCGACGGCAACTCGGATGGTAATCTTGGGCATAGCATTTCACCAAATCACCTCATTCTTTGAGGCACACGTGAGGAACACAAATGCGAACAAGCCTGAATGGTCCCCATGACTATATGCGAATGAAAACTCACACCCCAGAAGTGACTCGAACCCATACTCCCATGTCAACACAACTGGTAACTACAGGGCGCCTTAATCCACTTGACCATCACGGCCGTCAAAAGGAAGTGATAGCCGAGGCTATTTGACCCACTTCCCCGACGGCAACTCGGATGGTAATCTTGGGCATAGCATTTCACCAAATCACCTCATTCTTTGGGGCACACGTGAGGAACACAAATGCGAACAAGCCTGAATGGTCCCCAGGACTATATGCGAATGAAAACTCACACCCCAGAAGTGACTCGAACCCATACTCCCAGGAGCAACACAACTGGTAACTACAGGGCGCCTTAATCCACTTGACCATCACGGCCGTCAAAAGGAAGTGATAGCCGAGGCTATTTGAGCCACTTCCCCGACGGCAACTCGGATGGTAATCTTGGGCATAGCATTTCACCAAATCACCTCATTCTTTGGGGCACACGTGAGGAACACAAATGCGAACAAGCCTGAATGGTCCCCAGGACTATATGCGAATGAAAACTCACACCCCAGAAGTGACTCGAACCCATACTCCCAGGAGCAACACAACTGGTAACTACAGGGCGCCTTAATCCACTTGACCATCACGGCCGTCAAAAGGAAGTGATAGCCGAGGCTATTTGAGCCTCTTCCCCGACGGCAACTCGGATGGTAATCTTGGGCATAGCATTTCACCAAATCACCTCATTCTTTGGGGCACACGTGAGGAACACAAATGTGAACAAGCCTGAATGGTCCCCAGGACTATATGCGAATGAAAACTCACACCCCAGAAGTGACTCGAACCCATACTCCCAGGAGCAACACAACTGGTAACTACAGGGCGCCTTAATCCACTTGACCATCACGGCCGTCAAAAGGAAGTGATAGCCGAGGCTATTTGAGCCACTTCCCCGACGGCAACTCGGATGGTAATCTTGGGCATAGCATTTCACCAAATCACCTCATTCTTTGGGGCACACGTGAGGAACACAAATGCGAACAAGCCTGAATGGTCCCCAGGACTATATGCGAATGAAAACTCACACCCCAGAAGTGACTCGAACCCATACTCCCAGGAGCAACACAACTGGTAACTACAGGGCGCCTTAATCCACTTGACCATCACGGCCGTCAAAAGGAAGTGATAGCCGAGGCTATTTGAGCCTCTTCCCCGACGGCAACTCGGATGGTAATCTTGGGCATAGCATTTCACCAAATCACCTCATTCTTTGGGGCACACGTGAGGAACACAAATGCGAACAAGCCTGAATGGTCCCCAGGACTATATGCGAATGAAAACTCACACCCCAGAAGTGACTCGAACCCATACTCCCAGGAGCAACACAACTGGTAACTACAGGGCGCCTTAATCCACTTGACCATCACGGCCGTCAAAAGGAAGTGATAGCCGAGGCTATTTGAGCCACTTCCCCGACGGCAACTCGGATGGTAATCTTGGGCATAGCATTTCACCAAATCACCTCATTCTTTGGGGCACACGTGAGGAACACAAATGCGAACAAGCCTGAATGGTCCCCAGGACTATATGCGAATGAAAACTCACACCCCAGAAGTGACTCGAACCCATACTCCCAGGAGCAACACAACTGGTAACTACAGGGCGCCTTAATCCACTTGACCATCACGGCCGTCAAAAGGAAGTGATAGCCGAGGCTATTTGAGCCACTTCCCCGACGGCAACTCGGATGGTAATCTTGGGCATAGCATTTCACCAAATCACCTCATTCTTTGAGGCACACGTGAGGAACACAAATGCGAACAAGCCTGAATGGTCCCCATGACTATATGCGAATGAAAACTCACACCCCAGAAGTGACTCGAACCCATACTCCCATGTCAACACAACTGGTAACTACAGGGCGCCTTAATCCACTTGACCATCACGGCCGTCAAAAGGAAGTGATAGCCGAGGCTATTTGACCCACTTCCCCGACGGCAACTCGGATGGTAATCTTGGGCATAGCATTTCACCAAATCACCTCATTCTTTGGGGCACACGTGAGGAACACAAATGCGAACAAGCCTGAATGGTCCCCAGGACTATATGCGAATGAAAACTCACACCCCAGAAGTGACTCGAACCCATACTCCCAGGAGCAACACAACTGGTAACTACAGGGCGCCTTAATCCACTTGACCATCACGGCCGTCAAAAGGAAGTGATAGCCGAGGCTATTTGAGCCACTTCCCCGACGGCAACTCGGATGGTAATCTTGGGCATAGCATTTCACCAAATCACCTCATTCTTTGGGGCACACGTGAGGAACACAAATGCGAACAAGCCTGAATGGTCCCCAGGACTATATGCGAATGAAAACTCACACCCCAGAAGTGACTCGAACCCATACTCCCAGGAGCAACACAACTGGTAACTACAGGGCGCCTTAATCCACTTGACCATCACGGCCGTCAAAAGGAAGTGATAGCCGAGGCTATTTGAGCCTCTTCCCCGACGGCAACTCGGATGGTAATCTTGGGCATAGCATTTCACCAAATCACCTCATTCTTTGGGGCACACGTGAGGAACACAAATGTGAACAAGCCTGAATGGTCCCCAGGACTATATGCGAATGAAAACTCACACCCCAGAAGTGACTCGAACCCATACTCCCAGGAGCAACACAACTGGTAACTACAGGGCGCCTTAATCCACTTGACCATCACGGCCGTCAAAAGGAAGTGATAGCCGAGGCTATTTGAGCCACTTCCCCGACGGCAACTCGGATGGTAATCTTGGGCATAGCATTTCACCAAATCACCTCATTCTTTGGGGCACACGTGAGGAACACAAATGCGAACAAGCCTGAATGGTCCCCAGGACTATATGCGAATGAAAACTCACACCCCAGAAGTGACTCGAACCCATACTCCCAGGAGCAACACAACTGGTAACTACAGGGCGCCTTAATCCACTTGACCATCACGGCCGTCAAAAGGAAGTGATAGCCGAGGCTATTTGAGCCTCTTCCCCGACGGCAACTCGGATGGTAATCTTGGGCATAGCATTTCACCAAATCACCTCATTCTTTGGGGCACACGTGAGGAACACAAATGCGAACAAGCCTGAATGGTCCCCAGGACTATATGCGAATGAAAACTCACACCCCAGAAGTGACTCGAACCCATACTCCCAGGAGCAACACAACTGGTAACTACAGGGCGCCTTAATCCACTTGACCATCACGGCCGTCAAAAGGAAGTGATAGCCGAGGCTATTTGAGCCACTTCCCCGACGGCAACTCGGATGGTAATCTTGGGCATAGCATTTCACCAAATCACCTCATTCTTTGGGGCACACGTGAGGAACACAAATGCGAACAAGCCTGAATGGTCCCCAGGACTATATGCGAATGAAAACTCACACCCCAGAAGTGACTCGAACCCATACTCCCAGGAGCAACACAACTGGTAACTACAGGGCGCCTTAATCCACTTGACCATCACGGCCGTCAAAAGGAAGTGATAGCCGAGGCTATTTGAGCCACTTCCCCGACGGCAACTCGGATGGTAATCTTGGGCATAGCATTTCACCAAATCACCTCATTCTTTGGGGCACACGTATATATATATATATATATATATATATATATATATATATATATATATATATATATATATATATATATATATATATATATATATATATATATATATATATATATGCGAACAAGCCTGAATGGTCCCCATGACAATATGCAACTGAAAACTCACACCCCAGAAGTGACTCGAATCCATACTCCCAGAAGCAACGCAACTGGTATGTACAAGACGCCTTAATCCACTAGACCATCACGACCGGACACAATGAGGTGATAGCCTAAGCTATTTGAACCACCCCACCGCCGGCACTCGGATAGTAATCTTGGGCATAGCATTTTACCAAATGAGCATTTTACCAAATTTATGAGGTGATTTGGTAAAATGCTATGCCCAAGATTACTATCCGAGTGCCGGCGGTGGGGTGGTTCAAATAGCTTAGGCTATCACCTTATTTTGTCCGGTCGTGATGGTCAAGTGGATTAAGGCGTCTTGTACATACCAGTTGCGTTGCTTCTGGGAGTATGGGTTCGAGTCACTTCTGGGGTGTGAGTTTTCAGTTATATATATATATATATATATATATATATATATATATATATATATATATATATATATATATATATATATATATATATATATATATATATATATATATATATATATATATATATATATATATATATATATATATATATTAAAGTATTCAGTGAGAATCCACAAGGTCTTCTCTGAACACTATTTATTTTCTTCTTCGAGGATGTGGGTCCCTTTAATTAAAGCAGTGGTGGTACCCATATATATATATATATATATATATATATATATATATATATATATATATATATATATATATATATATATATTATTAAATATGACCGAAAAAGTAAGATTAATAATTCTAACACGAATTTTCTCAATCTTTCGTACATTTCTTTTGACTGTTGGAGGTAAATCAAAAATCAATTCTCCAAAATTCATTTATATTTCTAGTCTGACACGACACGAGCGCGTTTCGTAAAACTTATTACATTTTCAAAGACTTTAGTTTACAAATACACAACTGAATAGAACTTACGCATCTCCGATTTTGTTTATATCTACATTTGAGAGAGGTGGATGGGGTGAGGTGGCATTAATAGGGTATTAATTTCATCAACGCAAGACAGAACAAGAGGTGGCATTAATAGGGTATTAATTTCATCAACACAAGACCGAACACGAAACAATGGGTATTGAATAGAAGTGATTGTAGAAAGCCTATTGGTCCATATTTCTTGATGCTTCTATATTGGAGCGGAGTCTTGAGGTGGGTAGAATATAGTTGTGCATTAATTGGCTGTTGATTGCTGGTGTTGACTTCTTGATGTGTAGTGCCTCGCAAACGTCAAGCCGCCTGCTATCGCTGTATCTATCGATGATTTCTGTGTTGTTTACTAGGATTTCTCTGGCGATGGTTTGGTTGTGGAAAGAGATTATATGTTCCTTAATGGAGCCCTGTTGCTTATGCATCGTTAAACGCCTAGAAAGAGATGTTGTTGTCTTGCCTATATACTGGTTTTTTGGAGCTTACAGTCCCCAAGCGGGCATTTGAAAGTATAGACGACGTTAGTCTCTTTTAAAGCGTTCTGTTTTGTGTCTGGAGAGTTTCTCATGAGTAGGCTGGCCGTTTTTCTGGTTTTATAGTAAATCGTCAGTTGTATCCTCTGATTTTTGTCTGTAGGGATAACGTTTCTATTAACAATATCTTTCAGGACCCTTTCCTCCGTTTTATGAGCTGTGGAAAAGAAGTTCCTGTAAAATAGTCTAATAGGGGGTATAGGTGTTGTGTTAGTTGTCTCTTCAGAGGTTGCATGGCGTTTCACTTTCCTTCTTATGATGTCTTCGACGAAATCATTGGAGAAGCCGTTGTTGACTAGGACCTGCCTTACCCTACAGAGTTCTTCGTCGACTTGCTTCCATTCTGAGCTGTGGCTGAGAGCACGGTCGACATATGCGTTAACAACACTCCTCTTGTACCTGTCTGGGCAGTCGCTGTTGGCATTTAGGCACATTCCTATGTTCGTTTCCTTAGTGTAGACTGCAGTGTGGAAACCTCCGCTCTTTTCCATGACTGTTACATCATACAGAAAGGGCAGCTTCCCATCCTTTTCCATCTCGTAAGTGAAACGCAGCACGGAACTCTGCTCAAATGCCTTCTTCAGCTCCTGCAGATGTCTGACATCAGGTACCTGTGTAAAAATGTCGTCAACATACCTGCAGTATATGGCCGGTTTCAAGTTCATGTCGACTAAGACTTTTTGCTCGATGGTACCCATGTAGAAGTTTGCAAACAGGACACCTAGGGGAGAACCCATGGCGACCCCATCTACTTGCTTATACATGTGCCCATCCGGGCTCAAGAAGGGTGCCTCTTTAGTACAAGCTTGGAGTAGTTTCCTCAGAATATTTTCTGGTATGTCAAGAGGAGTACAGGCTGGATCACGATACACTCTGTCGGCTATCATCCCGATTGTCTCGTCCACAGGTACGTTGGTAAACAGCGATTCTACGTCCAACGAGGCTCTTATCCCTGTGGCCCGTGTGCCCCGCAGTAAGTCAACAAATTCCTTTGGAGACTTCAGGCTGAAGGCGCAAGGAACATAAGGAGTCAGCAGGCCGTTGAGTCGCTTCGCCAGTCTGTACGTGGGTGTGGGTATCTGGCTAATGATTGGCCGAAGTGGGTTTCCAGGCTTGTGTGTCTTGACATTTCCATACGCATATCCAGGTTTATATTCCCCAATGATCTTTGGCAGGTGGAGTCCGGATTTCTTGGCGTTCACAGTTTCGATCAGTTTGTTGACCTTTGCTTTTAATTCGGCTGTAGTGTCCTTCGTTACCCTTTGGAACTTAGTTTGGTCAGAGAGTATGATGTTCATTTTCGCCAGATATTCATCTTTTTTAAGAATGACATATATTGGCGACTTGTCACCTCTCCTGACAACTATCTCCTTGTTCTCACGAAGGCTTTTAGCTGCCGCTTTGAGCTCGGGGGACAGTATGGTGCTTCTGTAATTGTCTCGATTCTTTCCTCCTTCTGCAATAAGTTCTGCTTGTAAGGTATCTTTGGTAGTGACCTTCTTTTGTGCCTCGAGGTCTAATATGTCGTCCAACAGAATTTCCAACTCTACTTTCTGGGCCAACTCACTCGGTCTGGACATAACATGACAGTTTATGCCCAGATTTAGGAGAGTGACTTGGTCCTCAGTGAGGTTAATTCCTGCAAGGTTCAGGAAGCCATCTCTTGGTAGTGGAATTGCCATAGGTCCTCCATATAATGTTGTTAGTTTCTTGATAATCCTTGTTTCAGTGCTGAGGTGATGTTGGTCTGTGAGGATGTCGAGGTGTTGTTCAATGCGGGTACAGATACTTTCGTCGATTTTGCTATTTCTCCACTCGTTTCTAGCATGAAGTAGTTGCGTTTTGTTGTCTTTGATTTCATTCTCTGCCTTGTATATCTGATCACGAATCAGATCCTGGCGATATTTTATCGTGAAGGCTTGATTCCTTGCTGCTGGGTCGTGCGCTTTAATATTAGTATATTTTGGTAGCAGTCAAGCCTTCAAGCCATGGCTTGGCAGTCAAGCCAAGCCATGTTATCATTTTAACAGAAACTTGGCTAAGTAAAGACTATACCCAACTCTACAACTTAGCTGGTTAATACCTGGTTGATACCTGGTTGATGGGGTTCTGGGAGTTCGTCTACTCCCCAAGCCCGGCCCGAGGCCAGGCTCGACTTGTGAGAGTTTGGTCCACCAGGCTGTTGCTTGGAGCGGCCCGCAGGCCCACATACCCACCACAGCCCGGTTGGTCCGGCACTCCTTGGAGGAGGAAATATAACTCCTTGGAGGTTATAAAGCTATTCATAACTGCAGGCTTAATAAAAAAGGAGGTGGCACAGCAATATATTACAAAGATACCTTCATCTGCAATAGTGTCATTAGTGATAGAGACGACTATTGTGAATATACCTTTGCCAAGTAAAAATCCCTTAAATCCTCCCTGACTATCGGTGCCATCTATAGATTTCCTCATACCAACATAACTTCATTCTCAGACAACGTAAGGAATCTTATCATAAATAACAATATCAACAAAAATCTCATCATTCTAGGAGGTGATTTCAATATTGACCTGAGTCTTCAAAATAACACTCAAGTTGACTATTTCCGTAACAGCATGCACTCCTGCATGCTAATCCCCCACAATCACCAAGCACACCCGTGTCACTCAAACATCTGCCACTACTCTGGATCACTTATGGACTAATATAACAGCTCCCCTTACATCTGAGGTAATCTATGATAGAACAACCGACCACTATCTACCTTCCTCATAGCAAACATGGACACAATACCACCAGAAAGCAAGAAACTCTCATTCAGGCTACACAGTGAATCAGCTTTAGGCAATCTCTCTAATACACTTCACAGTACTAACTGGGAATCTGAATTCAATAATACACAGGATATAAACTCATTAACTACCCTCTTTCTCTCCAAAACTCTAAGCCTCTACAACACTCACTATCCCCTCCTTACCAAACAAGTAACTTACAAAAGAAAACACAATCGGTGGCTCATAAGTGGCATAATCAAATCAATCAACAAAAAACATGAATATGAAAAGAAATTTAGGATTGGCCTAGTTACAAAGGAAGTAGTTAAAAGGTACTCATCAGTGCTTAACAGTATCATAAGAAAAGCTAAACTTTCATATTATGAGACTAGATTCAAAGAAGCAATGGGCAACATGAAAAGCACATGGAATACCATCTCTAATATCCTAGGAACTAAACAACACTCCCACAACCAGATAACACTCTCTAAGGATGACTTTACACCGTCAATTGACTTAGAAATGGCAAATGAATTTAATAGCTTCTTTTCATCGGTTGGTGCTAACCATGTCAGTAAAATCCCACAGACTCAGACACATATCAACACATATCTCTCAGGCAGCTATCCAAACTATCTTCTTATTTCACCAGTCAGCCCGACAGATGTTGTGTCCATCATACACTCACTAAAAACCAAAGCTGGGAACATCAGTGAAATCCCATCCATTGTATACAAGAGCGCCTCCCAAGCCCTTGCGCCACCTATAGCTCTGCTGTTCAACAAATCCCTTGAGTGTCATACCTTCCCTGATATCCTTAAAAAAGCAAGAGTAACGCCAGTTCATAAAGGAGGTAATCCGGCAGACATAAACAATTATAGACCAATATCAAACCTACCCATACTATCAAAAATATTTGAAAAAATTATCTACAAACAGCTCTACTCCTATCTCGTAAAATTCGACATTCTTAGCCCCTATCAGTTTGGCTTCCGCTCCCAAAAGAGTAGCAAAGATGCAATTATTAGTCTCCTTGAAATAATTTACTCAGCCCTTGACAAAAATGAGTTTCCGATTGGACTCTTCATTGACCTGAGAAAGGCCTTTGATACTGTTAATCACAATTACCTCTTACGTAAACTCCATCATTATGGAATCCGAGGCCATGCACTGGACTATATCTAATCCTATCTTAATGATAGACACCAGTGTGTAACCATCAATAATATAACCTCTCCCACTCAACCAATAACCGTTGGAGTGCCACAGGGCAGCATCTTAGGACCTCTCCTATTTCTTATATACATCAATGATCTGCCTAATCTCTCTAACATTCTGAAACCTATTTTGTTTGCTGATGATACTACCCTCATCTACTCTAACCCCAACACACATACACTAAATAATGTTGTTAATAATGAACTAAAAAATGTCCACTTATGGATGTCAACTAACAAACTAACACTTAACATAGAAAAGACCTACTACATCTTATTTGGAAGCAAATCTACAAATGCAATTCAGCTTCAGATAGATAATGTAAACATTAGCAATAAAAATGATGAAAAGTTTCTTGGCCTATTCCTAGACAAGAGACTCAACTTCAGCACCCACATACAACACAGAACTAAGAAAGTCTCTTAAACAGTTTGGATACTCTCCAAAATGAGATATTATGTACCTAACTCTGCTCTCATATCTCTATATTATGCACTACTCTATCCCTATCTTAATTATGGTATCTGTGCAAGGGGGTTCTACCACTGCAAACCACAGTTTCTCTTGTTAGCTATCTCACCCTGTTAGAGTAAAAGAGACAAATATATGTGTATATATGTTTATATATTTATGTATGTATGTGTACACACCTAGTTGTACTCACCTAGTTGTGTCTGCAGGATCGAGCATTGACTCTTGGATCCCGCCTTTCGAGCATCGGTTGTTTACAGCAATGACTCCTGTCCCATTTCCCTATCATACCTGGTTTTAAATTTATGAATATTATTTGCTTCAACAACCTGTTCCTGAAGTGCATTCCATTTTCCCACTACTCTCACGCTAAAAGAAAACTTCCTAACATCTCTGTGACTCATCTGAGTTTCAAGCTTCCATCCATGTCCCCTCATTCTGTTACTATTCCGTGTGAACATTTCGTCTATGTCCACTCTGTCAATCCCTCTGAGTATTTTATACGTTCCTATCATGTCCCCCCTCTCCCTTCTTCTTTCTAGTGTCGTAAGGCACAGTTTCCTCAGGCGCTCCTCATACCCCATCCCTCGTAGCTCTGGGACGAGTCTCGTTGCAAACCTCTGAACCTTTTCCAGTTTCATTATATGCTTCTTCAGATGGAGACTCCATGATGAGGCGGCATACTCTAAGACTTGCCTCACGTAGGCAGTGTAAAGCGCCCTAAATGCCTCCTTACTTAGGTTTCTGAATGATGTTCTAACTTTTGCCAGTGTAGAGTACGCTGCTGTCATTATCCTATTTATATGTGCCTCAGGAGATAGATAAGGTGTTACGTCCACACCCAGGTCTCTTTCGCGCGTCGTCACAGGTAGGCTGTTCCCCTTCATTGTGTACTGTCCCTTTGGTCTCCTATCTCCTAGTCCCATTTCCATAACTTTACATTTGCTCGTGTTGAATTCCAGTAGCCATTTCTCTGACCATCCCTGCAACCTATTCAGGTCCTCTTGGAGGATCCTGCAATCCTGTGTGTGTGTATGTATGTATGTGTGTGTATGTATGTATGTATGTGTGTGTATGTATGTATGTGTATAAAGCATAAAGCTGATCAGAATTGCATTTCTCCATTATAAATTCACATTAATGCATTCATAAATCTATGTATCTATGTATTTACGTATGTAGCTGAGCCTAACATTTTAAAAGCACTACGATCACCTTCTGTGGTTGTTCAATAAATCTCTGAACTGTATGTTTGACAAATCTCTCACCCTGTCCATGGAGGACAGAAGAAAATGTATATATGCTGGTTAGCATTGTAAATGTGTGGCCACGTCTGTGGTAGAAAATAATAATAATAAAAAAAAAGAACTGCAAACCACCTCAAGTCCATCATCACCCAGCAAAAATCTGCTATCAGAATAATAACAAATGCTGCTTTCAGACAACACTCAGCCCCCCTTGGTTAACTTCCTAAACATACTAAACATAATCTCACTCCATAAATTCTCTTGTGTCAACTACATTTACAAAACCCTGTTCTTAAATGCAAATCCTGCTCTGAAACTCTTCCTGGACAGATGCAATAGGACCCATTATCACCACACCAGAAATAAATATCTCTTTGATATCCCCAGAGTCAAACTTAATCTGCGTAAACACTCTGCAAATAAAGGGACCCAGTCTATGGAACTCACTCCCTAATGAATTGAAAAGCTGTCCAACTTTTGCGTCAATCAAAAACACGACTAAATAGTACCTAATTTCATCTCATAGTTTTTTACCTTTTGCTTTAAAACTACACTGTATCTATTGCTACCCAATCTCCCAATCCTTATGTACCCAATCTGAACATCTTTACCATTGTGAACATTGATGTCTTCTTATATGTGCTATCAATCTGCTGTATGGTGTCTATTAATCTTGTTTAAATTACCAATCAAGTTGTCAATGTAATCAATCAGAGCTTTAATATACCAATGTGCTTTACTATACTTATTAATCTCTCTCATCTCATTTTTTCTTGCAATGTATCTGTTATCATTTTATTAATTCTGCTAGAATTTACCTACTTAAAATTATCTGTTAGATTAAGGACCTGCCCGAAACGCTGCGCGTACTATTGGCTTTACTAGATTGTAAATACTATGCTATATATTCTCTCAAACCCAATGTACCTTCTTGTATATAAATAAATAAATAAATAAATAAATAAATAAATAAATAAATAAATAAATGGTGCTATATGTGGTAGTGTTAATATATAATTGTTAATTTTAAGCAATTCCACAGACTTTACCCTTTCCCTTCTTACCCCCGTCATTTATTTTCCTTTTCTTATTACTCATTCATTCCTTTTCACTTTCCCGTCTCCATTTTATATCGTAAAATAGGACCTCGCCCGTTGTCCTCAGTCGGCGAGGGGCAGTTCCTCAATTACCCGCAGGAAATTGCTTAGTTTCACCCCCTATTGAAAGGTATTTTCTATCTTTCAAATTTTTTCCCATGAATATTGAACTGATGGGTTCAGAGATTCTTATGCATGATGGTCTGATGGAAGTTGATTAAACAGGGACCACTGTTTGTTCTTCATGAATTTGAATCTGATTTCCTCTTACTGATACGAATTGTTTGCAATTCTACCAAGTTTGCTTAATCGCCATAACATATTCGTGCTCAGAGCCACGGTAAAAATTTTCACATGTATATCCCACATAACGTGTTTATTAATTGCTTAATATTTATATATCCTTGGCTCAATCTATATCAGGTTATGTTTAGAGAGAATGGGTTAATTTGGCCTTGATTAGCTTGATGCTTGAGAAGATGCAATGTTTACAGTTCATCTCTATTGTTCAGAGGTACTGGATAAGGAAGAAGTAATTTTTAAGGTAGAAGTAATGGGTAAGACGGAAGTAATGGGTAAGGTGGAAGTAATGGGTAAGGAGGAAGTAATGGGTAAGGAGGAAGTAATGGGTAAGGTGGAAGTAATGGGTAAGGAGGAAGTAATGGGTAAGGTGGAAGTAATGGGTAAGGTAAAAGTAATGGGTAAGGTAGAATTAATTGGGGATTGAGAGATAATCATTTCTGGCAGCCAATGGGCGAGTAAGTTATGTTAGTTGAGTCCAATTATATAAGACCAGCAGAAGACCAAGAGGAGGCCTCTTTCACACAACAAATTCTCTTAACTAATACATGTTGTTTTGTACGTTATGATCCCACTGTACAAATCAAAATGAACGGTGAAAAGTATCGACTATAATATCCACGTTATTTATCCACGGCAGGTTAGGTGAGGTGGGATGCTTGAGTTTAATCGGTTCAGGTTAGGTTAACGTTAGGTTAGGTTAGGTTAGGTTAGGTTAGGTTAGGTTAGGTTAGGTTTGGTCAGGTTAGGTCAGGTTAGGTTAGGTTAGGTCAGGTTAGGTTAGTCTAGGTTAGGTCAGGTTTGGTTAGGTTAGGTTAGGTTAACACCTTATATTTTGAACGTTGTGGCAGACGAAAAGACACGTGCTTTTTTGGACACAATCGTCCGAGGAAGGTCGTCTCTTTGTCCTGTTGATGTGACCAAAGCTTTTGTAGCAAGAAATTATGTCTGTATCCTTAAAATTATCTTGGTATATGGTTAATATTATCTTGGTATATGGTTAATATTATCTTGGTAAACCCTTAGTATTATCTTGGTATATCTTTAATATTATCTTGGTATATCTTTAATATTATCTTGGTATATCTTTAATATTATCTTGGTATATCCTTAATATTATCTTGGTATATCCTTACTGCAACTCAAGTTTTAGATATCGCAGCATTAATTATCAAAACATTACTGGTCGTCAGTACTGATAAAGTAAAGCATCGATAAACATATTTAATTAATTGTATCTGCAGGAAGTCTTTTAACTACCCCGAGCACCAGAGTATATAATATTCCAGTGGATATAATATCGAAGATTAACATTGCCTCAACATTTAATTAACGTTACTGCATGGTGGCCACTGAGAATACGCGACGTTCTCCATTAACATCTATGATAAAGTGAAACAAACAATTGGCGTCAATTATTGCCTATCCCTACCTCCTCATCACAATCGACTTGAGAATGGTCCAGGACGGACCGAAACGTCGTCGTCCCTTCAATTTCTAGTGTGTGGTCTGGTCAACATACTTCAGCCACGTTATTGTGACTCATCGCCTGCAATTGGCGTCAAATTCGGAGAAATGTATTATTAAGGAGCTACAGTAGCCATAAACTCGACAATTTCCGGACGGTCTCCTCTTGTCTCATTCTCTTTCGGTATAATGCTGGAAAAGTCATTACCCGCTGTCTCCTAAAAGTTGCCGAACGGAGAGGAACATACAGAGGTGGAGTCAGATCATTCTCACCTTCAGCATCCAAGATCTCAGTCTGTTGCGGACAGTCAATGTGATTTAATTTCTTACCTCTCTCTATATTTTTACCCCAGCACACGTTAATAATTAGGCTAATGCAGTCTTTATACAGGATTATCATATTATTATAGAATTAAATGGATGGGATATCCGGCGGTGCCCGGGTCGCGCTCTCTTACAGGTCCCCCACGACATGCACCTTTCGCATCTTCCGCATCTTCTCCCATACACACCTTCCCTGTCTTCACATCAAACACGTTTACTGTCTCCCAACACACACACCCTCACCAGGTGTATCACTACACACACTACCTGTTTCTCCTAAGCACATCTCATATCTTCCTTTGAATAACCTCCCCATCTACCCCCACGCGCAACCTCCCCTTATCTGTCCACAAACACCCACCCAACCTCCACCCATTTACACTCACCTAGTTTCCTCCCCTCCAAGTTAACCTCGAAACACACTATTCCTATTTTACCCCATCACTGCAGCCATTTTCTCAACCCACTGTCTTCAGTACCGTGAACATCTTTACACCATACCATCTTCACTAACACACACCCTCCCTATACTCCCCCTATCATTGAAATAATTTAAGTAATGGTACTGTCTTATGACAAACATAATAACATAGGATAACAAAAACACACTTAAGTTTTGCGTTTTTTATGTAAATATTTGAACAACACTTGGTGTTTCGCACTCTCCTGCGTGCATTATCCAGGTCTGAGCATACAGAGAGGACGAGACTTACATCTGGTCCTAACCATATAGTGAGAACTGGATAATACATTCAGGAGACTGCAAAGGACTTGGTGCAGTTCAAATCTGTACGTAAATTACACAAAAACACTCCATTAGAGTTTTTTATTTATTCAACTATAACCATTTCCACTTCACACTATCTGTATCACTGTAACCAAGGCTGTGTCCAGAACACAAAGCTGTCATCTGATCACTCGTTTTGCAAGTCAGTATCTGAATATACTAACAATAATACGATTGCCAATCTCTTAGGACTTTCCGTTACAGATTCCATATCCCCCCTTTATGTAAATTTTTTTTATTTATTTATTTATATATACAAGAGTTGTTACATTGTGTTATTTTACGTATAGCGTTTTGGACAAGTCATTAATCTTAATTTTTCCCTGGAATACTGCCCTCCAATTCTTTAACAACCAGGTACCCATTCACTGCTGGGTGAACAGAGGCTACAGTTAAGGATTGGCGCCCAGTCAATCCACCCCGGCCAGGATACGAACCCAGGCCAAAGCTCGCGAAGAGCAAGGCGAGGGTGTTACCATTTCAGCAGAGGGACTGCTTTTTCAAGAGGCCGTGCAGTCCCACAACGTGTAAAAGGGTGCAGAGGCCGATTACAATTTAAAGAGGGCAAACAGGCCGAACCAGACTTGTATTAGGCTCTCTAAACATTGACAACATGCATGCAACGTTGCAGGAAGCTGACCCGTAGAGTCTGCAAGGCGTATAACCTTGGACATACTTTGTCTTTAATAGATAGATGGGGTACCATGCGGTACCAGTCTATTTATCTGTATCTCTCTCTCTCTTCCTCATTCCCATTCTCCAAGTCTCCCTTTCTTCCATTCTCCCTCATTTCCCAACAATCTCCCCATTCTCCCATTCCATTTCTCTCTACATCTCATTTTCTCTCCCTTCAATGTTTCCCCTTTCCTGCTCTGTCCCTCCTTACTACTCTCCCTCCTCTACCATTCTCCCTTCCAATCTTCCTCCCTCACATTATCTCTCCTTTCCATTCATCATTTCTTCCTTCCAGTCTCACTCCCTCTAATCCTCCATCCCTCCCGTTCTCTTTATCTTTCTTCCTTCTGATTCCCTCCCTCCCATTCTCTCTTTCCAAGCTTTTTCTATTTTTTCTTCCCTCACATTTTCTCTTCCTCTTTACCACCCATTTTTTCTCTCTCTCTCTCTCTCTCTCTCTCTCTCTCTCTCTCTCTCTCTCTCTCTCTCTCTCTCTCTCTCTCTCTCTCTCTCTCTCTCTCTCTCTCTCTCTCTCTCTCTCTCTCTCTCTCTCTCTCTCTCTCTCTCTCTCTCTCTCTCTCTCTCTCTCTCTCTCTCTCTCTCTCTCACTCTCTCTCTCTCTCTCACTCTCTCTCTCTCTCTCTCTCTCTCTCTCTCTCTCTCTCTCTCTCTCTCTCTCTCTCTCTCTCTCTCTCTCTCTCTCTCTCTCTCTCTCTCTCTCTCTCTCTCTCTCTCTCTCTCTCTCACTCTCTCACTCTCTCTCTCTCTCTCTCTCTCTCTCTCTCTCTCTCTCTCTCTCTCTCTCTCTCTCTCTCTCTCTCTCTCTCTCTCTCTCTCTCACTCTCTCACTCTCTCTCTCTCTCTCTCTCTCTCTCTCTCTCTCTCTCTCTCTCTCTCTCTCTCTCTCTCTCTCTCTCTCTCTCTCTCTCACTCTCTCTCTCTCTCTCTCTCTCTCTCTCTCTCTCTCTCTCTCTCTCTCTCTCTCTCTCTCTCTCTCTCTCTCTCTCTCTCTCTCTCTCTCTCTCTCTCTCACTCTCTCTCTCTCTCTCTCTCTCTCTCTCTCTCTCTCTCTCTCTCTCACTCTCTCACTCTCTCACTCTCTCTCTCTCTCTCTCTCTCTCTCTCTCTCTCTCTCTCTCTCTCTCTCTCTCTCTCTCTCTCTCTCTCTCTCTCTCTCTCACTCTCTCTCTCTCTCTCTCTCTCTCTCTCTCTCTCTCTCTCTCTCTCTCTCTCTCTCTCTCTCTCTCTCTCTCTCTCTCTCTCTCTCTCTCTCTCTCTCTCTCACTCTCTCTCCCTCTCTCTCTCTCTCTCTCACTCTCTCTCTCTCTCTCTCTCTCTCTCTCTCTCTCTCTCTCTCTCTCTCTCTCTCTCTCTCTCTCTCTCTCTCTCTCTCTCTCTCTCTCTCTCACTCTCTCTCTCTCTCTCTCTCTCTCTCTCTCTCTCTCTCTCTCTCTCTCTCTCTCTCTCTCTCTCTCTCACTCTCTCTCTCTCTCTCTCTCTCTCTCTCTCTCTCTCTCTCTCTCTCTCTCTCTCTCTCTCTCTCTCTCTCTCTCTCTCTCTCTCTCTCTCTCTCTCTCTCTCTCTCTCTCTCTCTCTTTGTGCAAAATATGCTCGAGTAATCTTGAGTCAACGATATCAACTTAGAATCAACATTCACTACATTGCTTCAATATCGATAACAGGATATTGTCTGAATAACTATTTTTTATTATTATTAACATATTTACAACTGCATTTGTGCAGTTATCCTAGACTATATGAAGGAAAGTACAATATTTCAAAAACCTAGCTACGTGGTGCTAAAAAATCCCCATTACACAGGATGGTTAGTCATACAGAGTTACTGAATACTATTTTAAATCACTCTATGGACAATCAACCCAACATTTCAGGTTAATCAGAGATGTTTATATTCACAGGAGCCAAATCATTCTTCAGACGTGGCCAAGGGTCGACCCAACACAACAATTGGCACCCACCATGCAACCACAAATCACAGTGCAACGTTGCATGAGGTTAACCCCAAGTGTCAGGCCTGCAATCTTGGAAAGAGACAAACATTTTCTCATTTATATGTTAGGTAATTTAGAGGTTGTTGTCATGCTATCATGTATCAGTTTATATTTATGCTTGCCCTTAAAAAGCTTCTATTTATTTTTATGTACGTTAAATTCCCAAAAAATTTAGTATCTATCTGTATACGTATGAGAAATGGCATAAAGCTGGAGTTATTTGGAGAGGAATGAATGATCAGTAATGAGATGATGTTCTAGAGAAGATGAAAGGACAGTCTGAACTGTTTGGACAATATAAATGACATTACTACCCTCTTACGACCCAGGTAAAAGACCTGGTTCTCAGAGTTACATATTTCATACACCCATCTCATATTGTATTATGTATATGAGAGAAAGATATATATATATATATATATATATATATATATATATATATATATATATATATATATATATATATATATATATATATATTTATATATATGTATATATATATATATATATATATATATATATATATATATATATATATTAGTATATTTTGGTAGCAGTCTTTCCTGTAGACATATATTATTAAATATGACCGAAAAAGTAAGATTAATAATTCTAACACGAATTTTCTCAATCTTTCGTACATTTCTTTTCACTGTTGGAGGTAATTCAAATATCAATTCTCCAAAATTCATTTTTATTTCTAGTCTGACGCAACACGAGCGCGTTTCGTAAAACTTATTACATTTTCAAAGACTTTAGTTTACAAATACACAACTGAATAGAACTTACACATCTTCGATTTTGTTTATATCTACATTTGAGTGAGGTGGATGGGGTGAGGTGGCATTAATAAGGTATTAATTTCATCAACACAAGACATCAACACAGGCATACTTGTGTTGATGAAATTAATACCCTATTAATGCCACCAGTGGGACACTCTTGTCAACTCTCATCCTCGACCGACTTTTCCAAATGACTGCAAACAGTCCAAATGGGATAGCCCCATAGTGGAGAACATCGCCACATCATTGCTGGAGGCAGCTTCCAGGAAGGACAAAGCGCGTCTTCTAGCTGTGCAAGCGCCCCATGCCAGGGACTTCCTGTTGGCAGTCCCTAATTCCGCCTTGGGCACCCGCCTGGACCATCGGACCCTAAGTATTAGTGTTGCTCTGCGCCTTGCCGCCCCTATCTCCACCGAGCACCGGTATATCTGCGGCCATGCACGGGCAGACCAATACGGCAGCCATGGTCTCATCTGTCGTAAGACACAGGGAAAGATTGCCAGACATGAAGCAGTCAATGACATCATCAAGAGAAGTTTGGCTTCAGCTGGGTGCCCAGCACAAAGGGAACCTCAGTTGTGCAGGCCTGACAACAGCCAAAAACGCCCAGATGGAGTCACCCTGCAGCCGTGGAGGGAAGGTAGACAGGTCGTGTGGGACTACACGTGTGCATCCACATTGGCTGATACCTATCTACCTTACAGCGCAGCTGAGAGAGGCGGGGCGGCCACCTTCAGGGAGACCCAGAAAACTAACAAGTACAGGGACCTAGAACGTTGTTACAGGTTCGTGCCAATAGGCTCTGAGACTCTGGGCGCCTGGGGTAAATGTGCACTTAAGTTCCTGAAGGAGCTGGGCGAGGAACTCATTGGGAAGACTAGAGACCCAAGAGCGGCCAGTTTTATGTTCCAGTGCCTCAGTGTCGCTGTTCAGAGGGGAAATGCGTGCTGTATCTTGGGTACGCACCCGACCCCCGAGGAACTGGACGAGGTCTTCGAACACTGATTGGTATATTGTTATATTGTTATATAAGTGTGTGTTTTCTGTAAACTGTAACATTGCAATAAAATCAAATAAAAAAAAATAATAGGGGTGGTAGGAGAGGAAAAGATTAAAGTATTCAGTGAGAATCCACAAGGTCTTCTCTGAACACTATTTATTTTCTTCTTCGAGGATGTGGGTCCCTTTAATTAAACCAGTGGTGGTACCCCTATATATATATATATATATATATATATATATATATATATATATATATATATATATATATATATATATATATATATATATATATATATATATATATATATATATATATATATATATATATATATATTGGTGGGCCTATATTTGTTGAGTTTATAGTAGAGAGTATGACAGTATTGTATACTGTAGTCCATTGTATGAGGAAGGGTTTGCTTGAGAGGGGAACAGGTATTAGTCAGGTCTACTTCTTGTGGACACGTGTGCCGGGAGGAGGCTAGAGACGTGTCCAGTGGCCGTGGCCACCTGGTTGAACCATTATATACATAAATACTAATTTACAGGGGCGTATTTCGTTTTTTTAGTGTTGTTTAATGTCAACCAAACTTTTTTTTACTGGTTGTATATAAGAAGGGCTGCAACTATTCTACGTTTCAGTATCGCACCCTATATAGAAAGGGAGATATTTTTTCCATTAAGTTTTACATATTTTCAGTGCCCTACTTCAACCACAAGATTCAAATGAGATAATATATATTACACTCATATATGTTATTAGCATATAATAAAGGATTTTCCTAAAAATAATTATCCAAAATATGTTTAGTTTACTAATACAAGTAGTCAAAGTTCCCCTAAAAATATATGCCAATATATCATGTTTGCAAATATTTATAAAATCAATAAATGACCTTAGGAATAAAGTGTTTCTGCCTTACTGTAGAAATGTCAACTCTACATATAAGGTGTAAATTTCATGTAAATTGAAAAAAAATGAAAGAGAAGATGCAATTTTATGTTACTGTACTTGAAAATAAATAAGATCAAACTCTCTGCCACCTGTAGTTGAAGTTGACTTCAAACAATTTCCTCCAAAATTTGCATCTTTACATATAGGCATACGTTCTGTAAGGTGTATACGTTTCATGCAAATCGACTGATAAAAAATATGAAAAAAAAATTGAGAAAAAAATCTAATTTATTGTTTTCTTTTTTTTGAAAAAAATTCTGGGCATAAAAGTAAATATTAAAATACTTTATTACATGCTATTGTGATAGCTTAGGATCATGGACATGATTCCAGTTGACACTTTTGTTTGATGTTAATTTTAGAACATTTTGGAAATTTTTTGACACATAATTCAATATTTTTTTCTCCCTTGCTATGTATGCTACGATGCTGAGACTTGGGCCAGTTGAACTAAATTTTATATACACCTAGTGAAAAAAGTTTGATTGAAATCGAACTAGTTTTCATTTTTCCGTAACATGCCCCTTTTAAATTAAGCCATTTAAGAATGTTTATTTTGTAATTAGAATTTATACATGTTATGTTAGTGTGATAGTGTCTGAGTGAGTGTGATTATTTCAGTCTATAGTGTGTTAGTAAAGAGTTGTTAGTCATACTTGGTAACTCTGGGAGGAGTAAGCATCGTGGTGGTGAGGCAGCCAGCGTCGCCTCAGAGAGTAGTAACTGGTAGTGGTCTGGGCTGTGAACATATAATTCTACTTTAACTTTAGTTCAGTGCACTCTTTGTTCTATTGTAGTTGATACTTTTCTGACACATTATAATAAGCCATATAAAGTCTAGACTGGATAGTTAATTGCAGTGATCGTGTCATGCTATGTACTAAGGAATTTATAAATACATTTTATACACATTTTTACTTTCTCCTGTATTAAATTGTTTTTACCCGGATCATAGTGGTGTGCCTATTATATGTATGGTAATATTAACCCTAGATAAATATATGTGGGATTATTACCTGTGCTAACAGGCATACGAGCCTTGCTGAACTAGGATAGATAACATATCTCAGGTATATTGCTGTCGTGTAAGGTGCCAAAGATAGGAAAATAAAAAGTTTTTTTGTAGGAATACATAACTATTAACATTTAAGCTGTCATATGGCAATGACAGACTCTTTTCATATTACATAAAATGTTGAATATCTAATGTACCTATTGATGGCACAATAGTGAACATTACCCATTCTCAACACAGGAATATGGGCAATATTTTTCATGGATTTAAGTATATTAAAAAATCCTCCACCATTGTTTTTCGATAATGGTCTATACAAAATTATCTCTGACATCTATATGGAATGTTTTCAGTGTCGACCTATATTGGGAGTACTAAAGTCCTATGGGGAAATATATATATCAGTGGAAAGTAGTTTCTCTCAGGTAACAATCCGCTCAAACAAATTCTGCCCAGTTTACAAAAACACACACTCACAGGGGCTGAAAAAGAAAGCAAACAAAGAGGAAATAGTGGGAACGCAGGCAAAACATTATAAACAATGGAAGGTGATGGAACACAAATAGAGAGAGGAAGAACGAAGAACGACTGAAGAATAATAGGCAATAGAGAAAACAGTGAATGAATGAAGACGTGATGTTAGACACTTTGTGGTGCTGTGGTGTTCCAGTGTTAAGCTGTGTGGTGCTACTGTGTCCCAGTGTTAAACTTTGTAGTGCTGTGGTGTCTCAATGTTAAGCATTGTGGTGCTGCTGTGTCCCAGTGTTAAGCTGTACTCATCTAGTTGTACTCACCTAGTTGTACTCACCTAGTTGTACTCACCTAGTTGTGCTTGCGAGGGTTGAGCTCTGGCTCTTTGGTCCCGCCTCTCAACCGTCAATCAACAGGTGTACAGGTTCCTGAGCCTATTGGGCTCTATCATATCTACACTTGAAACTGTGAATGGAGTCCGCCTCCACCACATTGCTTCCTAATGCATTCCATTTGTCAACCACTCTGACACTAAAAAAGTTCTTTCTAATATCTCTGTGGCTCATTTGGTCACTCAGTTTCCACCTGTGTCCCCTAGTGCGTGTGCCCCTTGTGTTAAATAGTCTGTCTTTATCAACCCTGTCGATTCCCTTGAGAATCTTGAATGTGGTGATCATGTCCCCCCTAACTCTTCTGTCTTCCAATGAAGTGAGGCTCAATTCCCGTAGTCTCTCCTCGTAGCTCATACCTCTCAGCTCGGGTACTAGTCTGGTGGCAAACCTTTGAACCTTTTCCAGTTTAGTCTTATGCTTGACTAGATATGGACTCCATGCTGGAGCCGCATACTCCAGGATTGGTCTGACATATGTGGTATATAATGTTCTGAAAGATTCCTTACACAAGTTTCTAAAGGCCGTTCTTATGTTAGCCAACCTGGCATATGCTGCTGATGTTATCCTCTTGATATGAGCTTCAGGGGACAGGTCTGGCGTGATATCAACCCCCAGGTCTTTCTCTCTCTCTGACTCTTGAAGTATTTCATCTCCCAAGTGATACCTTATATCTGGTCTCCTGCTTCCTACCCCTATCTTCATTACATTACATTTGCTTGGGTTAAACTCTAACATCCATTTGTTCGACCATTCCTGCAGCTTGTCCAGGTCTTCTTGAAGCCTCAAGCTGTCCTCCTCTGTCTTAATCCTTCTCATAATTTTGGCGTCGTCAGCAAACATTGAGAGGAATGAGTCTATACCCTCTGGGAGATCATTTACGTATATCAGAAACAGGATATGTCCAAGCACAGAGCCCTGTGGGACTCCACTGGTGACTTCACGCCATTCTGATGTCTCACCCCTCACTATAACTGTCTGTTTCTTATTGCTTAGGTACTCCCTTATCCACTGGAGCGCCCTACCAGTTACTCCTGCCTGTTTATCCAGCTTATGCATCAGCCTTTTATGGGGTACTGTGTCAAAGGCTTTCAAAAAAATGCAGTCCGCCCATCCTTCTCTTTCTTGCTTAATCTTTGTCACCTGATCGTAGAATTCTATCAAGCCTGTAAGGCAAGATTTACCCTCCCTGAACCCATGTTGATGGGTTGTCACGAAGTCTCTTCTCTCCAGATGTGTTACTAGGTTTTTTCTCACAATCTTCTACATCACCTTGCATGGTATACAAATTAAGGACACTGGCCTGTAGTTCAGTGCCTCTTGTCTGTCACCCTTTTTAAATATTGGTACTACATTAGCAGTCTTCCATACTTCTGGTAGGTCTCCCGTTTCCAGTGACCTACTATGCACTATGGCGAGTGGCAAGCAAAGTGCTCCTGCACACTCTTTCAATACCCATGGTGAGATTCCATCCGGCCCAACAGCTTTTCTCACATCCAGTTCCAATAGGTGCTTCTTGACCTCATCTCTTGTAATTTTGAACCTTTCCAAGGTCACCTGGTTTGCTGCCACCTCTCCTAGCGCCGTGACTTCTCCCTGTTCTATTGTAAAGACCTCCTGGAACCTTTTGTTGAGTTCTTCACACACCTCTTTGTCATTCTCTGTGTACCTGTCCTCGCCCACCCTAAGTTTCATCACTTGTTCCTTCACTGTTGTCTTACTCCTGATGTGACTGTGTAGTAGCTTTGGTTCGGTCTTGGCTTTATTAGCTATATCATTTTCATACCTTTTCTCAGCTGCTCTTCTCACACTAACATACTCGTTCCTGGTTCTCTGGTATCTCTCTCTACTTTCTGGTGTTCTGTTATTACGGAAGTTCCTCCATGCCCTTTTATTCAGGTCCTTTGCTTTCATACATTCCCTATTAAACCACGGATTCTTCCTTTGCTTCTCTGTTTTTTCCTGTTGGGCTGGGACAAACCTGCTTACAGCCTCCTGACATTTTTGGGTGACATAGTCCATCATGTCTTGTATGGACTTGGTTCCGAGTTCTGTGTCCCAATGTATATCCCATAGGAATTTATTCATCTCCTCATAGTTTCCCTTTCAGTACGCCAGCCCTTTGTTTCCCAGTTCTTTTTTGGGGGTGATAATTCCTAGCTCAACCAGGTACTCAAAGCTCAATACACTATGATCACTCATTCCCAAGGGGGCTTCCAACTTAACTTCCCTTATATCCGACTCATTTAGGGTAAATATCAGATCAAGCAAGACTGGTTCATCCCCTCCTCTCATTCTTGTCGGTCCCTTGACGTGTTGACTTATAAAGTTTCTTGTTGCCAAATCCAGCAGCTTAGCTCTCCATGTGTCTGGACCTCCATGTGGGTCTCTGTTCACCCAATCTTTCTTTCCATGGTTGAAGTCTCCCATGACTAATAACCTGGATCCGTTCCTGCTAGCCACAGAAGCTCCTGTCTCTGTTATAATGATGGTGGCCAAGTTGTTTCTATCATATTCCTGTCTGGGTCTTCTGACATTCGGTGGGGGGTTATATATGACTACTACTATAATTTTCTGTCCTCCAGTTGCTATGGTGCCTGATATGTAGTCACTGAAACCTTCACAGTTCTGAATTACCATCTCTTCGAAACTCCAACTTTCTCTTAGCAGCAAAGCTACACCACCTCCTCTCCCTTCTCTCTCTTTCCTCACTACATAGTAGCCCTGTGGAAACACTGCGTTTGTTATGGTGTTTGTTAGCTTTGTTTCTGTGAGTGCTATTATGTCTGGGTTTTCTTCTAGTGCCCATTCTCCGAGTTCACTTGTTTTATTTGTAATTCCATCTATGGTAGTGTACATTGCCTTGAAGCTCACTTTCTTCAGTTCACTTTCTTGTCCCTTTCTTGGCGAGCGTTCTGCTGGTGTGGGAAGCTTTTTAGTGGGTGAGATGATCTGTGAGGTGGTTTGCAGGGTCTCAGAGGAGTTTGGGGCGAGGGGTGGGGGTTTCAGGGAAGGGGGGACAGGTAGGGTGTGGGTTAAGGAGATAGGGGGGACATGGAGGATACGGGATGAGGGGGGAGGAGGGATAGGGAGGGTATGGGATGAAGGGGGAGGGGGGACAGGGGGGGGAAAGGTGGGAGGGGGGACATGATGGGAATGGGGTGGGGGGGGGAGAGGGAGGGTTGGGTGGAGGCAGGTAGGGTGAGGGAAAGGGAGGGTTTCTATGCAGAGGGGGGTGGTGGTGTTGCCCTCCCCTCTGGTGTTGCTGGGATGCTGGTTTTGGGTTCGCCTCTTGTCTCTAGGACTGTTGTGTTGGGGGCTGTGATTTCCTGGTTTGCTCCTCTCTCCCTATGCTTCCTCCTTGCCTCTGCTGCCCTGGCTCTCTCCTCCTTCGTCCTGTCCCTCTGCAGGAATACTTTCTTGTATCCCTCCACATGCTGCAGTCAACTCTTCCTTTCGAGAATATCCTCCTTCATGGTTTCGTTTGTAAACACCACCTTTACAAGTCGGTTTCTGTCCTTGTTGTACCAGCCCATCCTGAAAACCTTTTCAATGTTTCGTTCAGCCCCTTCCATCTGTAACCCCTTCAGTAGCCCCTGTACTGCCTCTCTATCCTTGCTATTCCATTCTTGCCTGTTGGATCCTTCCTGTTCTTTGATGCCTACAACTACCACTGATCTTTTTCTCTCCAGCAGCTGAGTGGTGCACCTTGCTGCTTCGTGTGAGGTGGCTGCTTGCATGGCTACCTCCCTCACTGTGTCCATGGCTTCTGAGCTCTTTTTCAGTATGTCTGCAAATGTTTCAGGTACAGAGGCATTTCCTTCCAATGTAACATTCCCACCTTCCCATTGGATGATAATCTGATGCTCGGTCTCTTATTTTTCTCTGTGAGGGATTTGATCTCCCTTGCAGATGTCAGCTCACTTTGCAGGTTGTTAATTGTAATCCTCATTTCCTGCATCTCCTTCCTGAATTCCTCCAGAACTTGGGTTAACATGTCCCTCGTTTGGTCACTTTGGCTGTTCCCTGTGTCCCTGTTGCGTCCACCTGCCATTTTGCCCTTGTCAAGAGAGAGAGAGCAAGAATAGTCCTAGTGTGAGTGGGTGTGGTGGGGGGGGGGGAAGTGTTTTGGGAGAGTGGGAGTGGTGGTGTGGGGGGGGGGAGAGTGTGTTGGGAGATTGAGATGGGTCGTTAAAAGGTGGGTGAGGTGTAGTCTTCAGATTATGGCGGGTGGGGGGGGGGGATTAGTGGCTTATCTGGGTTCCCAGTGAGCTCACAGTTGCTGTCCCTGTTACCTGTCTACCACGATAGCATTATTACGATTGTATTATTGAATTAAATGCAATAGTGTTTATGATATGATATTATATAAACCTTGTACACTGTTGGAGACTTATGAGAGACACTTACCAGCCAGCCCCCCACAAGCACTCTAGGTGAATACACGGCGTGTCGTCGGTAATCCTTCAGGTCTCCACGTGGGTCCCGGCTGATGCTACTGATGCTTCCTCAAGAAGTCAATCTTCACTAGCTATCTTCTCTAAATTCACTAAGATAATTCACCACGAGATGTGATCAATGTGTTGCATTACAATGCCACTGTTCAATTTACACTGTCCCGATTCTCACTGCACAGTACACCCGCTCCCTTGAACCCTATTGTTCATTCGGTTAACGCGACCGCTGACCCTACACGTCTGCTCACGATCAGAGCTGACCCAAGACTGTCAAGACCCAAGACCCAAGACAAGACTGTGTGATGCTGAGGTGTCCCAGTGTTAAGCTGTGTGGCGCTGAGGTGTCCCAGTGTTAAGCTGTGTGGTGCTGTGGTGCCCCAGTGTTAAGCAGTGTGGTGCTGTGGTGTCCCAGTGTTAAGCTTTGTGGTGCTGTGGTGCCCCAGTGTTAAGCAGTGTGGTGCTGTGGTGTCCCAGTGTTAAGCTTTGTGGTGCTGTGGTGTCCCAGTGTTAAGCAGTGTGGTGCTGTGGTGCCCCAGTCTTAAGCAGTGTGGGGCTGCTGTGTCCCAGTGTTAAGCTTTGTGGTGCTGTGGTGTCCCAGTGTTAAGCAGTGTGGTGCTGTGGTGCCCCAGTCTTAAGCAGTGTGGGGCTGCTGTGTCCCAGTGTTAAGCTTTGTGGTGCTGTGGTGTCCCAGTGTTAAGCAGTGTGGTGCTGTGGTGCCCCAGTGTTAAGCAGTGTGGTGCTGTGGTGCCCCAGTGTTAAGCAGTGTGACCTACTATGCACTATGGCGAGTGGCAAGCAAAGTGCTCCTGCACACTCTTTCAATACCCATGGTGAGATTCCATCCGGCCCAACAGCTTTTCTCACATCCAGTTCCAATAGGTGCTTCTTGACCTCATCTCTTGTAATTTTGAACCTTTCCAAGGTCACCTGGTTTGCTGCCACCTCTCCTAGCGCCGTGACTTCTCCCTGTTCTATTGTAAAGACCTCCTGGAACCTTTTGTTGAGTTCTTCACACACCTCTTTGTCATTCTCTGTGTACCTGTCCTCGCCCACCCTAAGTTTCATCACTTGTTCCTTCACTGTTGTCTTACTCCTGATGTGACTGTGTAGTAGCTTTGGTTCGGTCTTGGCTTTATTAGCTATATCATTTTCATACCTTTTCTCAGCTGCTCTTCTCACACTAACATACTCGTTCCTGGTTCTCTGGTATCTCTCTCTACTTTCTGGTGTTCTGTTATTACGGAAGTTCCTCCATGCCCTTTTATTCAGGTCCTTTGCTTTCATACATTCCCTATTAAACCACGGATTCTTCCTTTGCTTCTCTGTTTTTTCCTGTTGGGCTGGGACAAACCTGCTTACAGCCTCCTGACATTTTTGGGTGACATAGTCCATCATGTCTTGTATGGACTTGGTTCCGAGTTCTGTGTCCCAATGTATATCCCATAGGAATTTATTCATCTCCTCATAGTTTCCCTTTCAGTACGCCAGCCCTTTGTTTCCCAGTTCTTTTTTGGGGGTGATAATTCCTAGCTCAACCAGGTACTCAAAGCTCAATACACTATGATCACTCATTCCCAAGGGGGCTTCCAACTTAACTTCCCTTATATCCGACTCATTTAGGGTAAATATCAGATCAAGCAAGACTGGTTCATCCCCTCCTCTCATTCTTGTCGGTCCCTTGACGTGTTGACTTATAAAGTTTCTTGTTGCCAAATCCAGCAGCTTAGCTCTCCATGTGTCTGGACCTCCATGTGGGTCTCTGTTCACCCAATCTTTCTTTCCATGGTTGAAGTCTCCCATGACTAATAACCTGGATCCGTTCCTGCTAGCCACAGAAGCTCCTGTCTCTGTTATAATGATGGTGGCCAAGTTGTTTCTATCATATTCCTGTCTGGGTCTTCTGACATTCGGTGGGGGGTTATATATGACTACTACTATAATTTTCTGTCCTCCAGTTGCTATGGTGCCTGATATGTAGTCACTGAAACCTTCACAGTTCTGAATTACCATCTCTTCGAAACTCCAACTTTCTCTTAGCAGCAAAGCTACACCACCTCCTCCTCTCCCTTCTCTCTCTTTCCTCACTACATAGTAGCCCTGTGGAAACACTGCGTTTGTTATGGTGTTTGTTAGCTTTGTTTCTGTGAGTGCTATTATGTCTGGGTTTTCTTCTAGTGCCCATTCTCCGAGTTCACTTGTTTTATTTGTAATTCCATCTATGGTAGTGTACATTGCCTTGAAGCTCACTTTCTTCAGTTCACTTTCTTGTCCCTTTCTTGGCGAGCGTTCTGCTGGTGTGGGAAGCTTTTTAGTGGGTGAGATGATCTGTGAGGTGGTTTGCAGGGTCTCAGAGGAGTTTGGGGCGAGGGGTGGGGGTTTCAGGGAAGGGGGGACAGGTAGGGTGTGGGTTAAGGAGATAGGGGGGACATGGAGGATACGGGATGAGGGGGGAGGAGGGATAGGGAGGGTATGGGATGAAGGGGGAGGGGGGACAGGGGGGGGAAAGGTGGGAGGGGGGACATGATGGGAATGGGGTGGGGGGGGGAGAGGGAGGGTTGGGTGGAGGCAGGTAGGGTGAGGGAAAGGGAGGGTTTCTATGCAGAGGGGGGTGGTGGTGTTGCCCTCCCCTCTGGTGTTGCTGGGATGCTGGTTTTGGGTTCGCCTCTTGTCTCTAGGACTGTTGTGTTGGGGGCTGTGATTTCCTGGTTTGCTCCTCTCTCCCTATGCTTCCTCCTTGCCTCTGCTGCCCTGGCTCTCTCCTCCTTCGTCCTGTCCCTCTGCAGGAATACTTTCTTGTATCCCTCCACATGCTGCAGTCAACTCTTCCTTTCGAGAATATCCTCCTTCATGGTTTCGTTTGTAAACACCACCTTTACAAGTCGGTTTCTGTCCTTGTTGTACCAGCCCATCCTGAAAACCTTTTCAATGTTTCGTTCAGCCCCTTCCATCTGTAACCCCTTCAGTAGCCCCTGTACTGCCTCTCTATCCTTGCTATTCCATTCTTGCCTGTTGGATCCTTCCTGTTCTTTGATGCCTACAACTACCACTGATCTTTTTCTCTCCAGCAGCTGAGTGGTGCACCTTGCTGCTTCGTGTGAGGTGGCTGCTTGCATGGCTACCTCCCTCACTGTGTCCATGGCTTCTGAGCTCTTTTTCAGTATGTCTGCAAATGTTTCAGGTACAGAGGCATTTCCTTCCAATGTAACATTCCCACCTTCCCATTGGATGATAATCTGATGCTCGGTCTCTTATTTTTCTCTGTGAGGGATTTGATCTCCCTTGCAGATGTCAGCTCACTTTGCAGGTTGTTAATTGTAATCCTCATTTCCTGCATCTCCTTCCTGAATTCCTCCAGAACTTGGGTTAACATGTCCCTCGTTTGGTCACTTTGGCTGTTCCCTGTGTCCCTGTTGCGTCCACCTGCCATTTTGCCCTTGTCAAGAGAGAGAGAGCAAGAATAGTCCTAGTGTGAGTGGGTGTGGTGGGGGGGGGGGAAGTGTTTTGGGAGAGTGGGAGTGGTGGTGTGGGGGGGGGGAGAGTGTGTTGGGAGATTGAGATGGGTCGTTAAAAGGTGGGTGAGGTGTAGTCTTCAGATTATGGCGGGTGGGGGGGGGGGATTAGTGGCTTATCTGGGTTCCCAGTGAGCTCACAGTTGCTGTCCCTGTTACCTGTCTACCACGATAGCATTATTACGATTGTATTATTGAATTAAATGCAATAGTGTTTATGATATGATATTATATAAACCTTGTACACTGTTGGAGACTTATGAGAGACACTTACCAGCCAGCCCCCCACAAGCACTCTAGGTGAATACACGGCGTGTCGTCGGTAATCCTTCAGGTCTCCACGTGGGTCCCGGCTGATGCTACTGATGCTTCCTCAAGAAGTCAATCTTCACTAGCTATCTTCTCTAAATTCACTAAGATAATTCACCACGAGATGTGATCAATGTGTTGCATTACAATGCCACTGTTCAATTTACACTGTCCCGATTCTCACTGCACAGTACACCCGCTCCCTTGAACCCTATTGTTCATTCGGTTAACGCGACCGCTGACCCTACACGTCTGCTCACGATCAGAGCTGACCCAAGACTGTCAAGACCCAAGACCCAAGACAAGACTGTGTGATGCTGAGGTGTCCCAGTGTTAAGCTGTGTGGCGCTGAGGTGTCCCAGTGTTAAGCTGTGTGGTGCTGTGGTGCCCCAGTGTTAAGCAGTGTGGTGCTGTGGTGTCCCAGTGTTAAGCTTTGTGGTGCTGTGGTGCCCCAGTGTTAAGCAGTGTGGTGCTGTGGTGTCCCAGTGTTAAGCTTTGTGGTGCTGTGGTGTCCCAGTGTTAAGCAGTGTGGTGCTGTGGTGCCCCAGTCTTAAGCAGTGTGGGGCTGCTGTGTCCCAGTGTTAAGCTTTGTGGTGCTGTGGTGTCCCAGTGTTAAGCAGTGTGGTGCTGTGGTGCCCCAGTCTTAAGCAGTGTGGGGCTGCTGTGTCCCAGTGTTAAGCTTTGTGGTGCTGTGGTGTCCCAGTGTTAAGCAGTGTGGTGCTGTGGTGCCCCAGTGTTAAGCAGTGTGGTGCTGTGGTGCCCCAGTGTTAAGCAGTGTGGTGCTGTGGTGCCCCAGTGTTAAGCAGTATGGTGCTGCTGTGTCCCAGTGTTAAGCTTTGTGGTGCTGTGGTGTCCCAGTGTTAAGAAGTGTGGTGCTGTGGTGCCCCAGTGTTAAGCTATGTAGTGCTTTGGTGTCCCAGTGTTAAGCTGTGGTGTCCCAGTGTTAAGCTTTGTGGTGCTGTGGTGTCCCAGTGTTAAGCTGTGTGGTGCTGAGGTGTCCCAGTGTTAAGCTGTGTGGTGCTGAGGTGTCCCAGTGTTAAGCTGTGTGGTGCTGAGGTGTCCCAGTGTTAAGCTTTGTGGTGCTGTCGTGTCCCAGTGTTAAGCAGTGTGGTGCTGTGGTGCCCCAGTGTTAAGCTGTGGTGTCCCAGTGTTAAGCTGTGGTGTCCCAGTGTTAAGCAGTGTGGTGCTGTGGTGCCCCAGTGTTAAGCAGTGTGGTGCTGCTGTGTCCCAGTGTTAAGCAGTGTGGTGCTGTGGTGCCCCAGTGTTAAGCTTTGAGGGGCCCCGGTGGCAGTGTTAGTGAGCACAGTGTCAGGGAGGAACAGTGTCAGGGAGGAACAGTGTCAGGGAGGAACAGTGTCAGGGAGGAACAGTGCAGGGAGGAACAGTGTCAGGGAGGAACAGTGCCAGGGAGGAACAGTGTCAGGGAGGAACAGTGTCAGGGAGGAACAGTGTCAGGGAGGAACAGTGCCAGGGAGGAACAGTGTCAGGGAGGAACAGTGTCAGGGAGGAACAGTGTCAGGGAGGAACAGTGTCAGGGAGGAACAGTGCCAGGGAGGAACAGTGTCAGGGAGGAACAGTGTCAGGGAGGAACAGTGTCAGGGAGGAACAGTGTCAGGGAGGAACAGTGTCAGGGAGGAACAGTGTCAGGAGGAACAGTGTCAGGGAGGAACAGTGTCAGGGAGGAACAGTGTCATCGAGGAACAGTGTCAGGAGGAACAGTGTCAGGGAGTAACAGTGTCAGGGAGTAACAGTGTCAGGGAGGAACAGTGTCAGGGAGGAACAGTGTCAGGGAGGAACAGTGTCAGGGAGGAACAGTGTCAGGGAGGAACAGTGTCAGGGAGTAACAGTGTCAGGAGGAACAGTGTCAGGGAGGAACAGTGTCAGGGAGGAACAGTGTCAGGGAGTAACAGTGTCAGGGAGGAACAGTGTCATCGAGGAACAGTGTCAGGGAGGAACAGTGTCAGGGAGGAACAGTGTCAGGGAGGAACAGTGTCAGGGAGGAACAGTGTCAGGGAGGAACAGTGTCAGGGAGGAACAGTGTCAGGGAGGAACAGTGTCAGGGAGGAACAGTGTCAGGGAGGAACAGTATCAGGGAGGAACAGTGTCAGGGAGGAACAGTGTCAGGGAGGAACAGTGTCAGGGAGGAACAGTGTCAGGGAGGAACAGTGTCAGGGGGAAGTGTCAGGCAGGAACAGTGTCAGGGAGGAACAGTGTCAGGGAGGAACAGTGTCAGGCAGGAACAGTGTCAGGGAGGAACAGTGTCAGGGAGGAACAGTGTCAGGGAGGAACAGTGTCAGGGAGGAACAGTGTCAGGCAGGAACAGTGTCAGGAGGAACAGTGTCAGGCAGGAACAGTGTCAGGGGGAAGTGTCAGGCAGGAACAGTGTCAGGGAGGAACAGTGTCAGGGAGGAACAGTGTCAGGGAGGAACAGTGTCAGGGAGGAACAGTGTCAGGCAGGAACAGTGCCAGGGAGGAACAGTGTCAGGCAGGAACAGTGTCAGGAGGAACAGTGTCAGGCAGGAACAGTGTCAGGGGGAAGTGTCAGGCAGGAACAGTGTCAGGCAGGAACAGTGTCAGGGAGGAACAGTGCTAGGGAGGAACAGTGTCAGGCAGGAACAGTGTCAGGCAGGAACAGTGTCAGGCAGGAACAGTGTCAGGCAGGAACAGTGTCAGGAGGAACAGTGTCAGGCAGGAACAGTGTCTGGCAGGAACAGTGTCAGGCAGGAACAGTGTCAGGCAGGAACAGTGTCTGGCAGGAACAGTGTCAGGGAGGAACAGTGTCAGGGAGGAACAGTGTCAGGGAGGAACAGTGTCAGGGAGGAACAGTGTCAGGGAGGAACAGTGTCAGGGAGGAACAGTGTCAGGGAGGAACAGTGTCAGGGGGAAGTGTCAGGCAGGAACAGTGTCAGGGAGGAACAGTGTCAGGAGGAACAGTGTCAGGCAGGAACAGTGTCAGGCAGGAACAGTGTCAGGCAGGAACAGTGTCAGGAGGAACAGTGTCAGGCAGGAACAGTGTCTGGCAGGAACAGTGTCAGGCAGGAACAGTGTCAGGCAGGAACAGTGTCTGGCAGGAACAGTGTCAGGCAGGAACAGTGTCAGGCAGGAACAATGTCAGGGATGAACTGTGTCAGGCAGGAACAGTGTCAGGAGGAACAGTGTCAGAAAGAACAGTGACAGGAAAAACTGTTTATATGTTTGTCTTCCTGTGTTTGTCACTTCCTGTTTATTTGTTTTTCTTGATAAATGTCTTTGTCTCCATCTCATGTTGTTGAGTATGCAAGGTGTGCAACACTGCCGGTCTGTGCCCCTACTTATTAAACAACAACTAACATAACTAACTTGAAGGTTTTTCAGAGTGTGACGAGGAGGTTAAGAGCCCTGATGCTCACTAGGCTAAAGAAGAGCGTCTCAGATATTAATTATTTAACACAGGAAGTTTAGCAACAAAATTAGAAGCGACGGAGAGAAGCCAACGTGTTCAGGAAAGTCTCAGAGACACCGAAAGGTATCGTCCCGCTGAGAGAGTATAGGGCAAGAGGTATCGACTCGCTGAGAGAATATAGGGCAAGAGGTATCGTCTCGCTGAGAGAGTATAGGGCGAGAGGTATCGTCTCGCTGAGAGAGTTTAGGGCAAGAGTTTCGTCTCGCTATGAGAGTATAGGGCAAGAGGTATCGTCTCGCTGAGAGAGTATAGGGCAAGAGGTATCGTCTCGCTGAGAGAGTATAGGGCAAGAGGTATCGTCCCGCTGAGAGAGTATAGGGCAAGAGGTATCGTCCCGCTGAGAGAGTATAGGGCAAGAGGTATCGTCTCGCTGAGAGAGTTTAGGGCAAGAGGTATCGTGTCGCGGAGAGAGTATAAGGCAGGAGGTATCGTCTTGCTTCATGCTGGTCGGAGTTCAATCCCCGACCGTCCAAGTGGTTGGGCACCATTCCTTTCCCCCGTCCCATCCCACATCCTCATCCTGACCCCTTCCCAGTGCTATAGAGTCGGGCTTGGCGCTTTCCCTGATAGTTCCCTTCCATCGCCAACATGTACACACACACTAACGTGTTCACACACACGGCCGGTAGCTGACTTCGGGGGCCGGTGGCTGACTGGATAGCACACTGGACGCGTGATCCTGTGGTTGCGGGTTCGATTCCCGCCGCCGGAGAGAAACAATGGGCAGAGTTTCTTTCACCCTGAAGCCACTGTTTTCTAGCAGTAAATAGGTACCTGGGAGTTAGTCAGCTGTCACGGGCTGGTTTCTGGCATGTGTACTCACCTAGTTGTGCTTGCGGGGGTTGAGCTCTTTGGTCTTTGGTCCCGCCTCTCAACCGTCGAGTGTGTGTGTGTGTGTGCGCGTGGTGTGGGGGGGGGGGGGGGAAAGTAGTTAGTAACAGTTAATTGACAATTGAGAGGCGGGCCGAAAGAGCAGAGCTCAACCCCCGCAAGCACAACTAGGTGAATATAACCAGGGAATATACACCAAAATGTACACACGGTCACACACACACACACACATACACACATAAACACACACATATATATATATATATATATATATATATATATATATATATATATATATATATATATATATATATATATATATAAATATATATATATATATATATATATATATATATATATATATATATATATATATATATATATATATATATATATATATATATATTAGTATATTTTGGTAGCAGTCATTCCTGTAGACATATATTATTAAATATGACCGAAAAAGTAAGATTAATAATTCTAACACGAATTTTCTCAATCTTTCGTACATTTCTTTTCACTGTTGGAGGTAATTCAAAAATCAATTCTCCAAAATTCATTTTTATTTCTAGTCTGACGCGACACTTGAGCGCGTTTCGTAAAACTTATTACATTTTCAAAGACTTTAGTTAACACATACACAACTGAATAGAACTTACACATCTCCGGTTTTGTTTATATCTACATTTGAGTGAGGTGGATGGGGTGAGGTGGTATTTAATAAGGTATTAATTTCATCAACACAAGCCAGAACATGAAACAATGGGTATTGAATAGAAGTGATTGTAGAAAGCCTATTGGTCCATATTTCTTGATGCTTCTATATTGGAGCGGAGTCTTGAGGTGGGTAGAATATAGTTGTGCATTAATTGGCTATTGATTGCTGGTGTTGACTTCTTGATGTGTAATGCCTCGCAAACGTCAAGCCGCCTGCTATCGCTGAATCTATCGATGATTTCTGTGTTGTTTACTAGGATTTCTCTGGCGATGGTTTGGTTGTGGGAAGAGATTATATGTTCCTTAATGGAGCCCTGTTGCTTATGCATCGTTAAACGCCTAGAAAGAGATGTTGTTGTCTTGCCTATATACTGGGTTTTTTGGAGCTTACAGTCCCCAAGAGGGCATTTGAAGGCATAGACGACGTTAGTCTCTTTTAAAGCGTTCTCTTTCGTGTCTGGAGAGTTTCTCATGAGCAGGCTGGCCGTTTTTCTGGTTTTATAGTAAATCGTCAGTTGTATCCTCTGATTTTTGTCTGTAGGGATAACGTTTCTATTAACAATATCTTTCAGGACCCTTTCCCCCGTTTTATGAGCTGTGGAAAAGAAGTTCCTGTAAAATAGTCTAATAGGGGGTATAGGTGTTGTGTTGGTTGTCTTTTCAGAGGTTGCATGGCGTTTCACTTTCCTTCTTATGATGTCTTCGACGAAACCATTGGAGAAGCCGTTGTTGACTAGGACCTGCCTTACCCTACAGAGTTCTTCGTCGACTTGCTTCCATTCTGAGCTGTGGCTTAGAGCACGGTCGACATATGCGTTAACAACACTCCTCTTGTACCTATCTGGGCAGTCGCTTTTGGCATTTAGACACATTCCTATGTTCGTTTCCTTAGTGTAGACTGTAGTGTGGAAACCTCCGCTCTTTTCCATGACTGTTACATCTAGAAAGGGCAGCTTCCCATCCTTTTCCATCTCGTAAGTGAAACGCAGCACGGAACTCCGCTCAAATGCCTCCTTCAACTCCTGCAGATGTCTGACATCAGGTACCTGTGTAAAAATGTCGTCAACATACCCGCAGTATATGGCCGGTTTCATGTTCATGTCGACTAAGACTTTTTGCTCGATGGTACCCATGTAGAAGTTTGCAAACAGGACACCTAGGGGAGAACCCATGGCGACCCCATCTACTTGCTTATACATGTGCCCATCCGGGCTCAAGAAGGGTGCCTCTTTAGTACAAGCTTGGAGTAGTTTCCTTAGGATATTTTCTGGTATGTCAAGAGGAGTACAGGCTGGATCACGATACACTCTGTCGGCTATCATCCCGATTGTCTCGTCCACTGGTACGTTAGTGAACAGCGATTCGTCGTCCAACGAGGCTCTTATTCCTGTGGCCCGTGTGCCCCGCAGTAAGTCAACAAATTCCTTTGGCGACTTCAGGCTGAAGGCGCAAGGGACATAAGGAGTCAGCAGGCCGTTGAGTCGCTTTGCTAGTCTGTACGTGGGTGTGGGTATCTAGCTAATGATTGGCCGAAGTGGGTTTCCAGGCTTGTGTGTCTTGACATTTCCATACGCATATCCAGGTTTATATTCCCCAATGATCTTTGGAAGGTGGAGTCCGGATTTCTTGGCGTTCACAGTTTCGATTAGTCTGTTGACCTTTGCTTTCAATTCGGCTGTAGTGTCCTTCGTTACCCTTTGGAATTTAGTTTGGTCAGTGAGTATGAGGTTCATTTTCGCCAGATATTCGTCTTTTTTAAGAATGACGTATATTGGCGACTTGTCACCTCTTCTGACAACTATCTCCTTGTTCTCACGAAGGCTTTTGGCTGCCGCTTTGAGCTCGGGGGACAGTATGGTGCTTCTGTAATTGCCTCGATTCTTTCCTCCTTCCGCAATAAGTTCTGCTTGTAAGGTATCTTTGGTAGTGACCTTCTTTTGTGTCTCGAGGTCGAATATGTCGTCCAACAGAATTTCCAACTCCACTTTCCGGGCCATCTCACTCGGTCTGGACATAACGTGACAGTTTATGCCCAGATTTAGGAGAGTGACTTGGTCCTCAGTGAGGTTAATTCCTGCAAGATTCAGGAAGCCATCTCTTGGTCGTGGAATTGCCATAGGTCCTCCATATAACGTTGTTAGTTTCTTGTTAATCCTTGTTTCAGTGCTGAGGTGATGTCGGTCTGTGAGGATGTCGAGGTGTTGTTCAATGCGGGTACGGACTCTATGGTCGATGTTGCTATTTCTCCACTCGTTTGTAGCATGAAGTAGTTGCGTTTTGTTGTCTTTGATTTCATTCTCTGCCTTGTATATCTGATCACGAATCAGATCCTGGCGATATTTTATCGTGAAGGCTTGATTCCTTGCTGCTGGGTCGTGCGTTTTAATATTAGTATATTTTGGTTGCAGTCATTCCTGTAGACAAATATTATTAAATATGACCGAAAAAGTAAGATTAATAATTCTAACACGAATTTTCTCAATCTTTCGTACATTTCTTTTCACTGTTGGAGATAATTCCAACAGTGTTCTGGCTTGTGTTGATGAAATTAATACCTTATTAAATACCACCTCACCCCATCCACCTCACTCAAATGTAGATATAAACAAAACCGGAGATGTGTAAGTTCTATTCAGTTGTGTATGTGTTAACTAAAGTCTTTGAAAATGTAATAAGTTTTACGAAACGCGCTCAAGTGTCGCGTCAGACTAGAAATAAAAATGAATTTTGGAGAATTGATTTTTGAATTACCTCCAACAGTGAAAAGAAATGTACGAAAGATTGAGAAAATTCGTGTTAGAATTATTAATCTTACTTTTTCGGTCATATTTAATAATATATGTCTACAGGAAAGACTGCTACCAAAATATACTAATATTAAAACGCACGACCCAGCAGCAAGGAATCAAGCCTTCACGATAAAATATCGCCATGATCTGGTTCGTGATCAGATATACAAGGCAGAGAATGAAATCAAAGACAACAAAACGCAACTACTTCATGCTACGAACGAGTGGAGAAATAGCAACATCGACGAAAGTATCCGTACCCGCATTGAACAACACCTCGACATCCTCACAGACCGACATCACCTCAGCACTGAAACAAGGATTATCAAGAAACTAACAACGTTATATGGAGGACCTATGGCAATTCCACGACCAAGAGATGGCTTCCTGAACCTTGCAGGAATTAGCCTCACTGAGGACCAAGTCACTCTCCTAAATCTGGGCATAAACTGTCACGTTATGTCCAGACCGAGTGAGATGGCCCGGAAAGTGGAGTTGGAAATTCTGTTGGACGACATATTCGACCTCGAGACACAAAAGAAGGTCACTACCAAAGATACCTTACAAGCAGAACTTATTGCGGAAGGAGGAAAGAATCGAGGCAATTACAGAAGCACCATACTGTCCCCTGAGCTCAAAGCGGCAGCCAAAAGCCTTCGTGAGAACAAGGAGATAGTTGTCAGAAGAGGTGACAAGTCGCCAATATACGTCATTCTTAAAAAAGACGAATATCTGGCGAAAATGAACCTCATACTCACTGACCAAACTAAATTCCAAAGGGTAACGAAGGACACTACAGCCGTATTGAAAGCAAAGGTCAACAGACTAATCGAAACTGTGAACGCCAAGAAATCAGGACTCCACCTGCCAAAGATTATTGGGGAATATAAACCTGGATATGCGTATGGAAATGTCAAGACACACAAGCCTGGAAACCCACTTCGGCCAATCATTAGCCAGATACCCACACCCACGTACAGACTAGCAAAGCGACTCAACGGCCTGCTGACTCCTTATGTCCCTTGCGCCTTCAGCCTGAAGTCGTCAAAGGAATTTGTTGACTTACTGCAGGGCACATGGGCCACAGGAATAAGAGCCTCGTTGGACGACGAATCGCTGTTCACTAACATACCAGTGGACGAGACAATCGGGATGATAGCCGACAGAGTGTATCGTGATCCAGCCTGTACTCCTCTTGACATACCAAAAAATATCCTAAGGAAACTACTCCAAGCTTGTACTAAAGGGGCACCCTTCTTGAGCCCGGATGGGCACATGTATAAGCAAGTAGATGGGGTCGCCATGGGTTCTCCCCTAGGTGTCCTGTTTGCAAACTTCTACATGGGTACCATCGAGCAAAAAGTCTTAGTCGACATGAACATGAAACCAGCCATATACTGCAGGTATGTTGACGACATTTTGTACACAGGTACCTGATGTCAGACATCTGCAGGAGTTGAAGGAGGCATTTGAGCGGAGTTCCGTGCTGCGTTTCACTTACGAGATGGAAAAGGATGGGAAGCTGCCCTTTCTAGATGTAACAGTCATGGAAAAGAGCGGAGGTTTCCACACTACAGTCTGCACTAAGGAAACGAACATAGGAATGTGCCTAAATGCCAAAAGCGACTGCCCAGATAGGTACAAGAGGAGTGTTGTTAACACATATGTCGACCGTGCTCTAAGCCACAGCTCAGAATGGAAGCAAGTCGACGAAGAACTCTGTAGGGTAAGGCAGGTCCTAGTCAACAACGGCTTCTCCAATGGTTTCGTCGGAGACATCATAAGAAGGAAAGTGAAACGCCATGCAACCTCTGAAAAGACAACCAACACAACACCTATACCCCCTATTAGACTGTTTTACAGGAACTTCTTTTCCACAGCTCATAAAACGGAGGAAAGGGTCCTGAAAGATATTGTTAATAGAAACGTTATCCCTACAGACAAAAATTAGAAGATACAACTGACGATTTACTATAAAACCAGAAAAACGGCCATCCTACTCATGAGAAACTCTCCAGACACAAAACAAAACGCTTTAAAAGAGACTAACGTCGTCTATGCCTTCAAATGCCCTCTTGGGGACTGTAAGCTCCAAAAAACCCAGTATATAGGCAAGACAACAACATCTCTTTCTAGGCGTTTAACGATGCATAAGCAACAGGGCTCCATTAAGGAACATATAATCTCTTCCCACAACCAAACCATCGCCAGAGAAATCCTAGTAAACAACACAGAAATCATCGATAGATTCAGCGATAGCAGGCGGCTTGATGTTTGCGAGGCATTACACATCAAGAAGTCAACACCAGCAATCAACAGCCAATTAATGCACAACTATATTCTACCCACCTCAAGACTCCGCTCCAATATAGAAGCATCAAGAAATATGGACCAATAGGCTTTCTACAATCACTTCTATTCAATACCCATTGTTTCATGTTCTGGCTTGTGTTGATGAAATTAATACCTTATTAAATACCACCTCACCCCATCCACCTCACTCAAATGTAGATATAAACAAAACCGGAGATGTGTAAGTTCTATTCAGTTGTGTATGTGTTAACTAAAGTCTTTGAAAATGTAATAAGTTTTACGAAACGCGCTCAAGTGTCGCGTCAGACTAGAAATAAAAATGAATTTTGGAGAATTGATTTTTGAATTACCTCCAACAGTGAAAAGAAATGTACGAAAGATTGAGAAAATTCGTGTTAGAATTATTAATCTTACTTTTTCGGTCATATTTAATAATATATATATATATATATATATATATATATATATATATATATATATATATATATATATATATATATATATATATATATATATATATATATATATATATATATATATATATATATATATGTATATATACCTATATATATATATATATATATATATATATATATATATATATATATATATATATATATATATATATATATATATATATATATATATATATATATATAAAAGGTTGTGCAGGTTATCTTGAGATAATTTCGGGGCTTTTTAGTGTCCTCGCGGCCCGGTCCTCGACCAGGCCTCCACCCCCAGGAAGCAGCCCATGACAGCTGACTAACACCCAGGTACCTATTTTACTGCTAGGTAACAGGGGCATAGGATGAAAGAAACTCTGCCCATGGTTTCTCGCCGGCGCCTGGGATCGAACCGAGGACCACAGGATCACAAGTCCAGCGTGCTGTCCGCTCGGCCGACCGGCAGGGAGCCGGTCGGCCGTTACCGAGGGTACCACCTCTGGTGCCAATGTGGGTACCCATAGCCTCGGAGAAGAAAATAAAAAGTATTCAGAGGAGACCTTGTGGTTTCTCACTGAACACTAATATTATCTTCTCCTACCACCCCATTCTTTTGTATGTACACATATATATTTGCTTTATTTGAACTTTGTTATAAAAAAGGAGTTACATATGGGTTACAAAGATGTTATCATAGGTTGTCGAGTTCCTCCAGCTCCTCAGATGGTGGGCAGGAACCCTGGATGCAGTGCGCATTTCCCCTCTGTATCGCCACGCTGAGGCGCTGGAAAAGAAAGCTGGCAGCTCTAGGGTCCCTTGTTGTTTCAATGAGCCTAGAACCCAGTTCCTTCAAAAAACTGGTAGCACTTTTACCCCAGGCTCCGAGTGTCTCAGAAGCAATGGGGACAAAATTGTAGTGGTGATCCAGTTCTCTATACTTATGGGATTTGGCTGCTTCCCTGTGGGTGGCAGCGCCACCTGGTTGTGCAACACTGAGGTCAATGTAGGTGTTAGCCAGGGTTGATACGCACATATAGTCCCATACCAACTGCTTGCCATTCTTCCAGGGGTTCACTGTGATACCATCCGGGCGACCAATAAGAGCATCAGAGTTACGGGCCGTTAGGTAACGAGGCTCTCTTTTAGCTGGGCATCCAGCTATGGTGAGGCTCCTTTTGATGATGTCGTTAACTTCACTGTGCCTCGAGTGCCATCCCCCTGTGCTTTGGCAGAGTAGGCCATGGTGGCCGTACCTGTCAGCCACCACCTCGCTGCAAATACACCTATTTTGCAGCATCAGAGTTACGGGCCGTTAGGTAACGAGGCTCTCTTTTAGCTGGGCATCCAGCTATGGTGAGGCTCCTCTTGATGATGTCGTTAACTTCACTGTGCCTCGAGTGCCATCCCCCTGTGCTTTGGCAGAGTAGGCCATGGTGGCCGTACCTGTCAGCCACCACCTCGCTGCAAATACACCTATATCTGGTGTGGATTGGGGCAGCAAGGCGGAGGGCCACAGCAATTCGGAGGGTGTGTGGTGTGAGACGCGTGCCAGTTGCCGACATTGGGGTTGCTAACAGGAAATCCCCTGCATGTGGGGCTGCTACTGCTGTGAGGCGAGCAATGTCGTGTTGTGTTGTTGCAGCACCCAGGCACTCTGCAGCAATTTGGTCTACAATGGGGCCATCCCAGCTGGATTGCTTGTGGGCTTTTGGGGATGGTGGTTGAGGTGATGGGCCTGCACGAGAGGCCCACTCTGTGGCACAGCGTGTAAAATTGGGATCATGTACACCTGCCAGCTGATGTAAGTGGGCAGGTAGAATTTCCTTCACAAGGTCGTCGGATGCTGATAAGGAGGACAGGAAGGCTGGAACAGCGATTTGCGTTGCTTTTCGAACTCCGAGGCCCCCAAGTCTTACGGGAAGAGAGGCTTGTTTCCACTGTAGGTCATCAAGAGAGAGGTTAAGGGCTTTTTCTAGCATTGATTTCAGTAACCGGTCATACTCACTTAGTTTTGTGTTGCTACTGTAAGATGGTGAACACCTCAGGAAGTAGGTTAACCAGGGGAGGGACAGACATCTGGTGATGAGGTAGAGTGCATCATGAGCATCAATATCCTCAATCCTCCCATCCATCCTCTTAAGGTCGGCGATTTTCTTATCAAGGACCTCATCGATGGCTTTCAACCCCAGGGGAGCTCCTAGGAGTGTGCTGTCTTCATGTTTAGTTTTATGGATATTTGGCAGAAGACCCTCTATTCTCTCTACGATGCCCTGGTTGGAACATATTATTTCACATTTAGAAGGGTTCAGGGTGAGGCCTAAAACTGCACCTTGCTCCTGGATTTTTCTGATGTCCTCCAGGAGGGAGTCTTGGGAACCAGCTAGGGTACCATCATCCAAGAACCAGATGTTAAGCTCGCTGGACAGGATCTCTGTGACTTGTTTGATGACTAAGCAGAAAAGGAGAGGAGCAAGGGGGTCACCCTGTTGGACGCCTTCTCGCGAGTCAATTTCATGTTCGACAAAAAGTAGTTTAAGATCCATACTGTATCATGAATGTACAAAAGGGTAGAGGGAAGGGAAATGACTAAGAACCGCACGGAGTACAGCATCCCTCCGCACCAAATTGAAGGCATTTTTTAAATCTAGCTTGATAAGGGCCTTTTCGTCTGTGATGTTGGCGATGAAGGCTCGAGCTGCATGGGCTGCCGCCTCACACATTTGTGGAATGCCGAACCCGAGCTGTTTTGGCTTCAGCGTGTTGGCCGCTGCATCACTAACTGTTCTTGCAACTGCCTTTGCGACTAGACGCCGGAGAGAATTGCCCACAGCTATTGGCCTGATCCCTCCATCCTTTTTCTTTAGAGCACAGAGAGATGCTCCAAAAAAGATAGGTCTTATGGTCGCTGGTATGTTGCCAGCTAGACATGTGTTGGTGAATCTGGTTAGTTCCACCAAGAGGTTCTTTGCAATGTCACCCAGTGCAGGGTTGAGCATTTGCTTGAGGTGGTTGGGTTTTAGTCCTGTGAACCCACCTCCTGATCCTGTTGGGAAGGACATGGCTGCTTTATGGACCACAGATTCAGCCACCCAGAGAGGTTCTGCTCCGGTATCCCCCACTTGTACAATGTCGTCCTCACGTGGAGCCCTGGGTGAGTGTTTCTCCCTTAGGGCTTGAGCTGTTGCGGCATCTCTGTCGGCAATTGAGTCCTCACTGGTGATGACTCTTATTGCGCCAATAGTGTTTCCTTCTTCTATTTTCTTGGTGACTGACGTTCTGATTTTTGATGTCTCGGATATGGCACTGTTGCTCTTCCTGCCGTGGGTGTTTCTCGCGCGAGTGGGAAGGTGCACCTGGTTGTCCTCCCTGGCAAAATCATTTATAGCTTTGATGACTGAGGCAGCTAAGGTCTTATCTCTCCTTGCAGGGGTGGCTAGACATATGTTGCCAAACATTAGGAGGTTGTGCCATGCTTGGGTCGTTCCAGGAGAGTCGTTGACCTTCCTCAGGAGGGCAGATAATTTGGCTGCTGCATGGGGGCGGGCTGCTTTAGGGATGTGTTGCAAGGTTCTGGCTGATGTTGCTTTAATAGCTTCTAATAAGTTTTCTGTGGGAATGAAGGTCTGGGAGGTGTTTTGCCTTACTGGTGGTGTGGGCTGTTGATTGGTGTTCTCCCTGGGAGGGCGCCCAGAACCCAAACACCTGGCTCCGTTGTGGTAATGAAGGCGCACATTATCGTCCCTCGACCGAATATAGCATACCTTGTCACACGTCTGACATCTACCTTGTCTACCCCTGCTTGATGGCTCATCTTGGCTTGGAGAAGCCTGGCTGTCTGTTGAGAGCTGCGACATGGGCGGGCGCTGGGCGGGCGCTGGGCGGGCGGGTGGAGACTGGAGGGTGGATATATATATATATATATATATATATATATATATATATATATATATATATATATATATATATATATATATATATATATATATATATATATATATATATATATATATATATATATATTTTATTCCTCCTCTATTTTATTCCTCCTCCACCTCCAAAAATGGAGGAAGCAGCTACAAGGATTAGTCAGGTGTTGTGGGCGTGGCGTTTTGTTCAGTGTCGTCAACATTGGCATCTTCGTGTTCCAGTCGTGTTCTTACTCTAATGGTGGGTACAGTGAATAGTTACGGTATTTTGTCATTTAATGCCCAAATAACGGAACTATTGTTTTTCTTCCTAGTGAATTATTTTTACAAGGAGAGATGTATCAACATGCTGAGAGTATGGCCAAACATATACCCTGGGGCGTTGTGTACACACGGAGAGGTGTTTCTAGAGGCTGAGAGTGACCCACCACACCCCCCGGGTGTTGTATACACAGGGAGCGGTGTACCTAGGGGCTGAGAGAGACCCACCACACACACCGGGGCGTTGTGTACACAAGGAGAGGTGTATCTAGGGGCTGAGAGAGACCCAACACACACCCCGGGGCGTTGTGTACACAAGGAGAGGTGTATCTAGGGGCTGAGAGTGACCCATCACACCCCGGGGTGTTGGTTACACAAGGAGAGGTGTATCTAGGGGGCTGATAGTGATCCAACACACCCCGGGGCGTTCTGTACACAAGAAGAGGTGTTTCTAGGGGCTGATAGTGATCCAACACACCCCGGGGCGTTCTGTACACAAGAAGAGGTGTATCTAGGGGCTGAGAGTGACCCAACACACCCCGGGGTGTTGGATACACAAGGAGAGGTGTATCTAGGGGTTGAGAGTGACCCAACACACCCCGGGGCGTTGTGTACACAAGGAGAAGTGTATCTAGGGGCTGAGAGTGACCCAACACACCCCGGGGCGTTGTGTACACAAGGAGAGGTGTATCTAGGGGCTGAGAGTGACCCACCACACACCCCGGGGCGTTGTGTACACAAGGAGAAGTGTATCTAGGGGCTGAGAGTGACCCAACACACCCTGGGGCGTTGTGTACACAAGGAGAAGTGTATCTAGGGGCTGAGAGTGACCCAACACACCCCGGGGCGTTGTGTACACAAGGAGAGGTGTATCTAGGGGCTGAGAGTGACCCACCACACACCCCGGGGCGTTGTGTACACAAGGAGAAGTGTATCTAGGGGCTGAGAGTGACCCAACACACCCCGGGGCGTTGTGTACACAAGGAGAAGGCCGGAAGGTCAGCCCAGGGCTGGGGGCCTCCCACACTGATTGCATTAGTATGTCAAAGGATGTTATTAATAGACCGCAGTGAGTGATGAAGGTTCGGGTGGTCTCTCTGTCTCTCTCTCTCTCTCTCTCTCTCTCTCTCTCTCTCTCTCTCTCTCTCTCTCTCTCTCTCTCTCTCTCTCTCTCTCTCTCTCTCTCTCTCTCTCTCTCTCTCTCTCTCTCTCTCTCTCTCTCTCTCTCTGCTTATACGTGGGTTTCATTTCCCTATCTTCATTTGTATGGGCCAGTAGGTCAGCAATTACCCTTATCTTTATGTTCGTGTTGGTCAGGTGACCTACCCTGATGGGAATATGGTCAACTTACCACGTTTCTTTCTTCATTCTATTTTGCTCTAATGAAGGCGAAGAGAGCCAAAAACGAGTTTAGCATTAGTTTAGCGTTTAGCTTTATGTACAACACAAGTTGCAGAAACAACAGCCCTCGTACTCCCGACCTTCTCTCACTTCAGTCCCCTTGTCATCCCCACCATTCCCCACTCCCTCGTCCAATGCCTTCCCAAATGGTCTGATGTTCCCATCAGAAAATCGGGAACATCAAGTGATCTGATATTCACATCACTGATATATAAGAAAAACAGTTAAAAATGAAAAATGAAAAAAAAAAGAAATAAACTATTCTCACGAAATAAACGGTATGGTAAACAACACAGCTCAATTCCAATGCAATTCACACAAAATCATTAAATCAAAATTAAAATAAATAAAAATCTATGAAAATTCAATTTATCAATGCAATCAAAAACACTGATATGGAATTGTAACATATTCAGTATAGTATGCGTGTGTTGCTTTTACATGCAACAAATGGCGCTGTTTTTCAAGAAAAGCATAGTTTTACCTGTCACAGGTGTGGCATCTATACTTATACTTACGAAATGAATGGTATGGTAAACAACACAGCTCAATTCCAACACAATATCATACAAAATAATTCAATAAAAAATAAAATAAATCGAAATCTATGAAAATCAAATTTATCAATGCAATCGGAAACATTGAAATGGAACTCGTGACATATTTAGTGTAGTGTGCATGTTGCTATTATGTGCAACATATGGCGCTGTTTTCCAAAAACGCATGTTTTTACCTGTCACAGGAGTGGCATCTATTTGTAGTAGGTATATAAAAAGATGCGTCTATTTGAATGAAACGTTGTGTCAAAATTTCAAAGCAATTGGTGAGGAACTTTTGGAGATTACAGCGTGCGTTACTCTTACGTCCAACAGATGGTGCTGTTTAAAAAAAAAGAAAACATGTTTTTTCCCTGTCACAGGTGAGGCATGTAAATGGTAGATATATAAGGAGATTGCCTATTCGAATGCAACGTTGTATCAAAATTTCAAAGTAATTAGTAAAGAGGTTTCGAAGATTTCCCTCACATGAAAAACACATGGAAAACACAGTTCCAAACGAATGGTCCCCAGGACTATATGCAACTGAAAACTCACACCCCAGAAATGATTCGAGCCCATACTGCCAGGAGGACTCTGCATTTAGCGTACAGGACACCTTAACCACTCGACCAACACGACTGGACAATTAGGTGGTGATAGATAGATAGATTTATCAGGGGAAAGCGAAAAGTCATTAAGAACAATATAGCACTGGGAACGAGTCAGGATAAGGATTTGTGATGGAACGGGGGGAAGGAATGGTACCCAATCATTTGGAAGGTCGGGGATTGAACGCTTCATAGATTGAACGATTAGGGATTGAACGTGGTGATAGCCGAAGCTATTTGAACCACCTCCCCGCCAGCACTCTGGTGGTATTCTTGGGCATAGTATTTCATCAAATCACTTCATTCTCTGGAGCACATGTGAGGAACACAAATATGAAAATATATATATATGCACAGACTTGCCTATAACTCGCAAGCTGAAGTTTATAACTTTTTAACACTCAACCCACCAGGAGACTCAAACCCTGGCCCACAGAGTGGCAGGTACACACTGTATCCACTGCACCATACTTCAATGCCATAAGAGAGGTAAGAATTCCAGGGTATTTAACCCACAGAATTCCACTCTCTCCCAGGCAATGAGATGATGAAGGACCTCTGGTGTTCTTTAATCTAGCCTTGTTATGTGGGAAAACTCGGGTTATTATGTGGGTTAAATACCCCGGAATTACTACCCTCTTATGGCTTTGAAGTATGGTGCAGTGGATACAGTGTGCACCTGCCACTCAGTGGGCCAGGGTTCGAGTCTCCTGGTGGGTTGAGTGTTAAAAAGTTATGTATATATATATATATATATATATATATATATATATATATATATATATATATATATATATATATATATATATATATATATATATATATATATATATGCGAACAAGCCTGAATGAGTGTGAGTTTTCAGTCATCATATATATATATATATATATATATATATATATATATATATATATATATATATATATATATATATATATATATATATATATATATATATATATATATATATATATATATGTATATATATATTATATATATATATATATATATATATATATATATGTATGTGTGTGTGTGTGTATATTTTGGTAGCAGTCTTTCTTGTAAACATATATTATTAAATGTGACCAAAAAAAATAAGATTAATAATTGTAACACAAACTTTCTCAATATTTCTTATGTTTCTTTTCACTGTCGATGGTAATTGAAAAATCCATTCTCCAAAATTCATTTTTATTTCTAGTCTGAAGCAACACTTGAATGCCAACACTTGAATGCCAACAGAGACTGCCCAGACAGGTACAAGAGGAGTGGCGTTAACGCTTATGTCGACCGTGCTCTCAGCCACAGGTCAGAATGGAAGCAAGTCGATGAGGAACTCTGTAGGGTAAGGCAGGTCCTAGTCAACAACGGCTTCTCTAATGGTTTCGTTGAAGACATCATAAGAAGGAATGTGAAACGCCATGCAATCTCTGAAGAGACAACTAACACAACACCTGTACCCCCTATTAGACTATTTTACAGGAACTTCTTTTCCACTGTTCATAAAACGGAGGAAAGGGTCCTGAAAGATATTGTTAATAGAAACGTTATCCCTACAGACAAAAATCAGAAGATACAATTGACGATCTACTATAAAATCAAGAAAACGTTCAACCTACTCATGAGAAACTCTCCAGACACAAAGCAGAACACTTTAAATGAGACCAATGTCGTCTATGCCTTCAAATGCCCACTTTGGGACTGTAAGCCTCAAAGAATTCAGTATATAGGCAAGACAACAACATCTCTTTCCAGGCGATTAACAATGCATAAGCAACAGGGGTTCCATTAAGGAACATATAATCTCTTCCCACAACCAGACCATCACCAGAGAAGTCTTAACAAAAAACACGGAAATCATCGATAGATACAGCGATAGCAGGCGGCTAGATATCTGCGAGGCACTACACATTAAGAAGTCGACACCAGCAATCAACAGCCAATTAATGCACAACTATATGCTACCCAATTCAAGACTCCGCACCAATATAGAAGCATCAAGAAATATGGGCCAATAGGCCCTTTACAGTTACTTCCATTCTTCCCTTTAACTTATAAAATATTATGCCCATTGTTTTGTGTTCTGTCTTGTGTTGAAAGTTTGTATTCACCTAATCCAAAACTGTTGTAACATATCACCTCACCCAAATGCAGGTATAAAATCGAAGCTGTTTAAACTCTGTTCAGTTATAGTTGAGTGTGTGTAAACTAAAGTCTTTGAAAATGTAATAAGTTTTACGAAACGCGTTCAAGTGTCTCGTCAGACTAGAAATAAAAATGAATTTTGAGAATTGATCTTTCGGTTACCACCAACAGTGAAAAGAAATATAAGGAACATCGCGAAAATTCGTGTTAAAATTATTAATCTTACTTTTTCGATCATATTTAATAATATATGTCTACAGGAAAGACTGCTACCAAAATATGCTAATATATATATATATATATATATATATATATATATATATATATATATATATATATATATATATATATATATATATATATATATATATATATTTATGCGGAAAATCCACTGAGAAATATGAAATGAGGTGAACGTTTCGGCTTGTTAAAGCCTTTGTCAACACCAGACTCACTGGTGTCTGTCTGGTGTTGACAAAGGCTTTAACAAGCCGAAACGTTCACCTCATTTCATATTTCTCTGTGGATTTTCCGCATAAAATTATCAGTGTTTTGTGATCGTCAATTGCATTTATATATATATATATATATATATATATATATATATATATATATATATATATATATATATATATATATATATGTCGTACCTAGTAGCCAGAACGCACTTCTCAGCCTACTATGCAGGGCCCGATTTGCCTAATAAGCCAAGTTTTCATGAATTAATGCTTTTCGTCTGCCTAACCTACCTAACCTAACCTTACCTATATATATAGGTTAGGTTAGGTTAGGTAGGGTTGGTTAGGTTCGGTCATATATCTATGTTAATTTTAACTCCAATAAAAAAAAATTGACCTCATACATAGTGAAAAGGGTAGCTTTATCATTTCATAAGAAAAAAATTATAGTAAATATATTAATTCAGGAAAACTTGGCTTATTAGGCAAATCGGGCCTTGAATAGTAGGCTGAGAAGTGAGTTCTGGCTACTAGGTACGACATATATATATATATATATATATATATATATATATATATATATATATATATATATATATATATATATATATATATATGTATATATATATATATATATATATATATATATATATACATATATATATATATATATATATATATATATATATATATATATATATATATACATATGTCGTACCTAGTAGCCAGAACGCACTTCTCAGCCTACTATTCAAGGCCCGATTTGCCTAATAAGCTAAGTTTTCATGAATTAATTGTTTTTCGAGAACCTAACCTACCTAACCTAACCTAACCTAACTTTTTCGGCTACCTAACCTAACCTAACCTATAAAGATAGGTTAGGTTAGGTTAGGTAGGGTTGGTTAGGTTCGGTCATATATCTACGTTAATTTTAACTCCAATAAAAAAAATTGACCTCATACATAATAGAATGGGTAGCTTTATCATTTCATAAGAAAAAAATTAGAAAAAATATATTAATTCAGGAAAACTTGGCTTATTAGGCAAATCGGGCCTTGAATAGTAGGCCAAAAAGTGAGTTCTGGCTACTAGGTACGACATATATATATATATATATATATATATATATGTCGTACCTAGTAGCCAGAACGCACTTCTCAGCCTACTATGCAAGGCCTGATTTTCCTAATGAGCCAAGTTTTCATGAATTAATGTTTTTTCGACAACCTAACCTAACCTAACTTTTTCGGCTACTTAACCTAACCTAACCTATAAAGATAGGTTAGGTTAGGTTTGGTAGGGTTGGTTAGGTTCGGTCATATATCTACGTTAATTTTAACTCAATAAAAAAAATTGACCTCATACATAATGAAATTTGTAGCTTTATCATTTCATAAGAAAAAAATTAGAGAAAATATATTAGTTCAGTAAAACTTGGCTTATTAGGCAAATCGGGCCTTGCATAGTAGGCTGAGAATTGCGTTCTGGCTACTAGGTACGACATATATATATATATATATATATATATATATATATATATATATATATATATATATATTATTAAATATGACCGAAAAAGTAAGATTAATAATTCTAACACGAATTTTCTCAATCTTTCGTACATTACGCTTCACTGTTGGAGGTAAATCAAAAATCACTTCTCCAAAATTCATTTTTATTTCTAGTCTGACGCGACACGGGCGCGTTTTGTAAAACTTATTACATTTTCAAAGACTTCACAAATACACAACTGATTAGAACTTACGTATCTCTGATTTTATATCTACATTTGAGTGAGGTGGGAGGGGTGATGTGGCATTAACACAAGACAGAACAAGAGGGGATATTAATAGGGTATTAAAAGTATCAACACAAGACAGAACAGAAACAATGGGTATTGAATAGAAGTGTTTGTAGAAAGCCTATTGGTCCATATTTCTTGATGCTTCTATATTGGAGCGGAGTCTTGAGGTGGGTAGAATATAGTTGTGCAATAATTGGCTGTTGATTGCTGGTGTTGACTTCTTGATGTGTATATACACATCAAGAAGTCAACACCAGCAATCAAAAATGTCCGAAAAATGGAGTTACTCTTGGAAGACAGGGATACTTATCTATTGGTTAACAGAGATCCTACTAAAAAAGTGATTGCACATTTTAACAAAACTCTTAAAACTGTGTGTAAAGGCGATAAAGAGTTGATATCTAGGCTAACAAGTCGATCCCCCTCTCTTCCTTACATGTATGGTCTTATAAAAACTCATAAGCCATATAATCCGGCAAGGCCGATTATTAGTTCAATTGGTTCGGCGGCTTATAAACTCTCTAAGTGGTTAGTCAAAGTTCTGTCCCCTATAGTTGGTACTATTTCCAACTCACACTTGACAAACAATGTGGACTTAGTTAATAAGCTATCCACATTGAATTTAAATTTTGATTTTAAACTTATAAACTTCGATGTGACCTCTTTATTCACTAAAGTTCCTGTTGATGATCTGTTAGAATTTCTACGTGAGGAACTGCCTAAATATAATTTGAGCTTGCAGGCAAAATAAAGTATTGGAACTTATCAAATTGTGTATAAAAGACAATTATTTTAGTTTTAATGGAAAAATTTTTAAACAAACATTTGGTATGGCGATGGGCAATCCCCTTTTCCCAATTTTAAGCAATTTGTATATGGAATTCTTTGAAACAAAAATCTTATCCAGGATTATCCCGGCTAATGTAGTTTGGTTTAGGTATGTTGATGATATTTTGTGCTTATGGCCCTGCGACAAAGACCAGATAGTTTTTCTTAATGAACTCAATTCTTTTGTACCTTCAATAAAATTCACTTGTGACACTGAGAAGAATGGTACTCTTCCGTTTTTGGACATTATGATTCATAGAGTCACTAGAAAGTTCAAATTTAATGTGTATATGAAACCTACCAACGTGGGGTCGTATGTTCATTTTTATTCGAATCATCATAGTAAAGTTAAACAGGCAGTATTTTCAGGAATGTTTCTACGAGCTTTGAGGGTTTGCAGCCCTGAGTTTTTGATGAAGAGATTGCTAAAATATATGAAATTGGGAAGTTTACAATATCCTAAGAGGTTTTTGGATTTCTCGTTTGTACAAGCCAAGCGTACGTTTTATAATCACGTCCCTAAGGCGAAACCAAAAATTATTAACTCATTGGTGGTACCTTATGCGAGTGGACTTGAAAAATTGTCTTTGATTTTTAAGAAACTTAATATAAATTTGGTGTTCACTAATAGTACGATCAAATCCAATTTAATAAAAAACTCCCCTGATACAGCAGGTTGTGTGTATTCGATTCCCTGCAATGAATGTGATTCTGTGTACCTTGGACAAACAGGAAAGTCCTTACAATTGCGGTTGTCACAACATGCTTATAGTATTAGAACTGCCCAAACGTCTAATGCATTGTATCTACATACGAGTTTATGCGATCACAATATTAACTGGAATGGGGCAAAAAGCATTACCAATTGTGGGGATTTCGTGGAACAGAATTTGATTGAGTTTGCTCTAATCAGTCAGTGTCCAAATCTTCTTAATGTTAGTACTGGAATGTACAAACTTGATCCATTTTTAAGTTATTATATTGCACAACAGTTTAAGAAACAACTCTGATAGAGAGGCTTACAATGTCTCATTATAATTGTATATTCATATATTGTGTGTTCATGAGGCTTTTCTTTAATCTTTCATCCTTATTCTCTGACCGCTTAATCCTCTTTGACCATTCTAAGCTAAGCTATACCTGTTTTTGGTTAATTCTTTCCTAGAGATGGGTTGGTCAGGTGTCGGCCTATATATCCTCCCCCCTTCTCCCTTCTCCTTAGTCAGTCTGGTGTTGACAAAGGCTTTAACAAGCCGAAACGTTCACCTTATTTCATATTTCTCTGTGGATTTTCTGCATATATATATATATATATATATATATATATATATATATATATATATATATATATATATATATATTTATATATATATATATATATAAATATATATATATATATATATATATATATATATATATATATATATATATATATATATATATATATATATATATATTATATATATATATATATATATATATATATATATATATATATATATATATATATATATATATATATATATATATATATATATATATATAAAGGAGTTGGGGTCTAAGCTAATCGAAACAACTAGAGACCCCAGAGCTGCCAGTTTTCTTTTTCAGCGCCTTAGTGTGGCAATCCAGAGAGGAAATGCTCACTGCATCCATGGTTCGTGCCCGCCATCTGAGGAGCTGGAGGAGCTATTCAACTTATGACAAGCAGCCTTGTACCCTGTATGTAATCAATATTGTAACTTTTTTTGTGTAATGACATTTTCAAATAAAGTTAGATAAATATACACACTTAACAAAAGAATAGGGGTGGTAGGAGAAGAAAATATCAAAGTGTTCAGTGAGGATCCAAAAGGTCTTCTCTGAGTACTCTTTATTTTCTTCTCTGAGGCTATGGGTCCCTACATTTGCACCAGAGGTGGTAACCCTTCTAGGTTTGAAAAAAAAAAAAAAAAAAAAAAAAAAAAAAAAAAATATATATATATATATATATATATATATATATATATATATATATATATATATATATATATATATATATATATATATATATATATATATATATATATATATACACACACACACACTATAGCTGTTCCCGGCCCACTCATTGCTGAGCCAAAGCAACCCTCCCCTGTCCCCCAATCCTCCCTACTTTTCCCCTCTTTCCCTGTCCCCCTATCCTCCCATCCATTTCCCCACTCCCCCTGTTCCTTTGTCCAACCCCACCATCCCCGATTCCCATGTTCCCTCGTCCTCCCCACCATTCCCCATGCCCCCGTACACTCGTCCTCCCCACTCCCCCATTTCTTCGTCCTCCCCACCATCCTCCACTGCTCTGTTCACTCGTCTTCCCCACCATTCCCTACTCCCCCGTCCCCCTCGTCCTCCCCACTATCCCCCACTCTCCCGTCCTTTCGCTCTCCGCAATATTCCTCCCTCTCCCGTTCCCTCATCCACCCCACCATCCCTTACTTCCCTCTCCCCTTGTTTTCCCCACCATTCTAAACACCCCTGTCTCCTCGTCCCCACCATCCCCCACCCCCAAGTCCTCCCCACTATTACCTCCCCTCCCTGTCCCCTCGTCCTCCCCACCAAATCCCACTTCTTCCCCACCATTCCCGCACTCACTTGTCTGATGCATTCACAAATGATCTGATGTTGCCATCAGAAAAAATGGGAACAGTGCTGTAAAAAATTTTTTTTACATCACTGTTATCCTCAATTAGACTTTAAATTTATTTTTGTCAATACAAATACTATAGGCTCCTATTTTAAATTTAAAGATAAAGTGCCTATCCCCCTGCGCTCCAATATCGTATAATTATATATTTATAATTGTTCCAGCTGTAATACTGGATACATCGGGAGTTCCATGCTTTAAGATTATGATACTTGAGCACCTGGGAGTATCATTTAGGACTGAATTAAAATTATCCAAACCATCATTCTCGGAGATTAGAAATCATTGTCATGAGTTGAATCAATCTCTGCTGGAATCCGATTTTAAAATTCTATACCCTTGCATGAATGGCCAGTCAGATTTTGAGAATAATGTAATCCTTATATATCAGGGAGCTGCGGCCTCTGCTATATAGTAACCTTTCAGCTGTTCAATTATACAGTAAGTCTTGTATTTTGATTTATATTACATACTGGCATTTTATAATTTTTTAGTTTACATGTTTAGTCTCTTTTATTTTACTTATTTCAAGTGTTGATATTGTATATTATTATAATCTTTTATTTAAGTCATTTAAAACATTTGTTGATGTTTAGTTTTGTTTGATATATAAGTTTTCATAAGGTTTTGGCTAGTATTTTATAACTGTTTTCTATTTTGCTTGTGTTTTATAAACATTTTTTGTAAGTGTGAAGACATTATTATAATAGTTGCATTAGCGTTCATTATCCATATATTAATCACCAAGTTTCACTCTTGATCACTTCACGTACGTTTAATAGTGTGGTTTGTTTTAGTAGTTACATTTTTATTAATTTTTGTAATAGCATTTTATTACCTATGTGACAGTTATAAAGTTTTATTCGCTCTGATCACTTTAAGTAAGCTTAAGTGCTTTGTTTTATAACTTGTGTAGTTTGATATCTCTCTTCTTTTGATAGAAAATTTTATTCAGTATGAGTTCTTTCTTTGCTCGTTATTTTATTGTGATTTCTGTTTTTTCTTTTAGATCTGATGATGAATAAGAGAAGTATTCGAAACGTCATGTATTTTAAAGTAAAGAATCTGCAACAAGATGTTCATTACATCAATGGTTTTCCTATTCATTTATAATAAAACCTATTGAATATTCCAATATATATATATATATATATATATATATATATATATATATATATATATATATATATATATATATATATATATATTTTTTTTTAAAGTTTGTGAGGGGTACCACCACTGGTGCCAATGTGGGGACCCATAGCCTCGGAGAAGAAAATATATATATATATATATATATATATATATGTATATATGTCGTACCTAGTAGCCAGAACGCACTTCTCGGCCTACTATGCAAGGCCCGATTTGCCTAATAAGCCAAGTTTTCATGAATTCATTGTTTTTCGACTACCTAACCTACCTAACCTAACCTAACCTAACTTTTTCGGCTACCTAACCTAACGTAATCTATAAAGATAGGTTAGGTTAGGTTAGGTAGGGTTGGTTAGGTTCGGTCATATATCTACGTTAGATTTTAACTACAATAAAAAAATTGACCTCATACATAATGAAATGGGTAGCTTTATCATTTCATAAGAAAAAAAATAGAGAAAATATATTAATTCAGGAAAACTTGGCTTATTAGGCAAATCGAGCCTTGCATAGTAGGCTGAGAAGTGCGTTCTGGCTACTAGTACGACATATATATATATATATATATATATATATATATATATATATATATATATATATATATATATATATATATATATATATTATATATATATATATATATATATATATATATATATATATATATATATATATAAACGTAATTACACTGAGGTATATATATATATATATATATATATATATATATATATATATATATATATAGACCAGACCACACACTAGAAATTGAAGGGACGACGGAGTTTCGGTCCGTCCTGGACCATTCTCAAGTCGACTTGAGAATGGTCCAGGACGGACCGAAACGCCGTCGTCCCTTCAATTTCTAGTGTGTGGTCTGGTCAACATACTTCAGCCACGTTATTGTGACTCATCGCCTGCATATATATATATATATATATATATATATATATATATATATATATATATATATATATATATATATATATATATATATACCTCAGTGTAATTATTTAACTCTTTTTCAATCTGTTTAACATTTTTTCTGGATCTGGTTTCCAGTCTTTGTGTCTCTCACAATCCATCACTGACCACAAAAGTTCCATGAGGAAAATAATCTCATTATAACTTTTGCTCACCAGCCACCAGGGACACCACAAGTCCCAGCCACCAGGGACACCACAAGTCCCAGCCACCAGGGACACCACAAGTCCCAGCCACCAGGGACACCACAAGTCCCAGCCACCAGGGACACCACAAGTCCCAGCCACCAAGGACATCACAAGTCCCAGCCACCAAGGACATCACAAGTCCCAGCCACCAGGGACACCACAAGTCCCAGCCACCAGGGACACCACAAGTCCCAGCCTCCAGGGACACCACAAGTCCCAGCCTCCAGGGACACCACAAGTCCCAGCCACCAGGGACACCACAAGTCCCAGCCACCAGGGACACCACAAGTCCCAGCCACCAGGGACACCACAAGTCCCAGCCACCACGGACACCACAAGTCACAGCCACCAGGGACACCACAAGTCCCAGCCACCACGGACACCACAAGTCCCAGCCACCAGGGACACCACAAGTCCCAGCCACCAGGGACACCACAAGTCCCAGCCACCAGGGACACCACAAGTCCCAGCCACCAAGGACACCACAAGTCCCAGCCACCAGGGACACCACAAGTCCCAGCCACCAGGGACACCACAAGTCCCAGCCACCAGGGACACCACAAGTCCCAGCCACCAGGGACACCACTAGTCCCAGCCACCAAAAGTCTCAGATATCTGGGACACAACAAGTCCCAGCCACCAGGGACATCACAAGTCCCAGCCACCAGGGACACCACAAGTCCCAGCCAGCAGGGATACCTCTAGTCCCAGCCACCAAAAGTCTCAGATATCTGGGACACAACAAGTCCCAGCCACCAGGGACACCACTAGTCCCAGCCACCAAAAGTCTCAGATATCTGGGACACAACAAGTCCCAGCCACCAGGGACATCACAAGTCCCAGCCACCAGGGACACCACAAGTCCCAGCCAGCAGGGATACCTCTAGTCCCAGCCACCAAAAGTCTCAGATATCTGGGACACAACAAGTCCCAGCCACCAGGGACATCACAAGTCCCAGCCACCAGGGACACCACAAGTCCCAGCCACCAGGGACATCACAAGTCCCAGCCACCAGGGACACCTCAAGTCCCAGCCACCAGGGACACCTCAAGTCCCAGCCACCAGGGACACCACAAGTCCCTGCCACCAGGGACATCACAAGTCCCAGCCACCAAGGACAACACAAGTCCCAGCCACCAGGGACACCTCAAGTCCCAGCCACCAGGGACACCAGAAGTCCCTGCCACCAGGGACATCACAAGTCCCAGCCACCAGGGACACCACAAGTCCCAGCCACCAGGGACACCACAAGTCCTAGCCACCAGGGACACCACAAGTCCCAGCCACCAAGGACATCACAAGTCCCAGCCACCAAGGACATCACAAGTCCCAGCCACCAGGGACACCACAAGTCCCAGCCACCAGGGACACCACAAGTCCCAGCCTCCAGGGACACCACAAGTCCCAGCCTCCAGGGACACCACAAGTCCCAGCCACCAGGGACACCACAAGTCCCAGCCACCAGGGACACCACAAGTCCCAGCCACCAGGGACACCACAAGTCCCAGCCACCACGGACACCACAAGTCACAGCCACCAGGGACACCACAAGTCCCAGCCACCACGGACACCACAAGTCCCAGCCACCAGGGACACCACAAGTCCCAGCCACCAGGGACACCACAAGTCCCAGCCACCAGGGACACCACAAGTCCCAGCCACCAAGGACACCACAAGTCCCAGCCACCAGGGACACCACAAGTCCCAGCCACCAGGGACACCACAAGTCCCAGCCACCAGGGACACCACAAGTCCCAGCCACCAGGGACACCACTAGTCCCAGCCACCAAAAGTCTCAGATATCTGGGACACAACAAGTCCCAGCCACCAGGGACATCACAAGTCCCAGCCACCAGGGACACCACAAGTCCCAGCCAGCAGGGATACCTCTAGTCCCAGCCACCAAAAGTCTCAGATATCTGGGACACAACAAGTCCCAGCCACCAGGGACATCACAAGTCCCAGCCACCAGGGACACCACAAGTCCCAGCCAGCAGGGATACCTCTAGTCCCAGCCACCAAAAGTCTCAGATATCTGGGACACAACAAGTCCCAGCCACCAGGGACATCACAAGTCCCAGCCACCAGGGACACCACAAGTCCCAGCCACCAGGGACATCACAAGTCCCAGCCACCAGGGACACCTCAAGTCCCAGCCACCAGGGACACCTCAAGTCCCAGCCACCAGGGACACCACAAGTCCCTGCCACCAGGGACATCACAAGTCCCAGCCACCAAGGACAACACAAGTCCCAGCCACCAGGGACACCTCAAGTCCCAGCCACCAGGGACACCAGAAGTCCCTGCCACCAGGGACATCACAAGTCCCAGCCACCAGGGACACCACAAGTCCCAGCCACCAGGGACACCACAAGTCCTAGCCATCAGGGACACCACAAGTCCCAGCCACCAGGGACACCACAAGTCCCAGCCACCAGGGACACCACAAGTCCCAGCCACCAGGGACACCACAAGTCCCAGCCACCAGGAACACCACAAGTCCCAGCCACCAGGGACACCACAAGTCCCAGCCACCAGGGACAAAACAAGTCCCAGCCACCAGGGACACCACAAGTCCCAGCCACCAGGGACACCACAAGTCCCAGCCACCAGGGACACCACAAGTCCCAGCCACCAGGGACACCACAAGTCCCAGCCACCAGGGACACCACAAGTCCCAGCCACCAAGGACACCACAAGTCCCAGCCACCAGGGACACCACAAGTCCCAGCCACCAGGGACACCACAAGTCCCAGCCACCAGGGACACCACAAGTCCCAGCCACCAGGGACACCACTAGTCCCAGCCACCAAAAGTCTCAGATATCTGGGACACAACAAGTCCCAGCCACCAAAAGTCTCAGATATCTGGGACACAACAAGTCCCAGCCACCAGGGACATCACAAGTCCCAGCCACCAGGGACACCACAAGTCCCAGCCAGCAGGGATACCTCTAGTCCCAGCCACCAAAAGTCTCAGATATCTGGGACACAACAAGTCCCAGCCACCAGGGACACCACTAGTCCCAGCCACCAAAAGTCTCAGATATCTGGGACACAACAAGTCCCAGCCACCAGGGACATCACAAGTCCCAGCCACCAGGGACACCACAAGTCCCAGCCAGCAGGGATACCTCTAGTCCCAGCCACCAAAAGTCTCAGATATCTGGGACACAACAAGTCCCAGCCACCAGTGACATCACAAGTCCCAGCCACCAGGGACACCACAAGTCCCAGCCACCAGGGACATCACAAGTCCCAGCCACCAGGGACACCTCAAGTCCCAGCCACCAGGGACACCTCAAGTCCCAGCCACCAGGGACACCACAAGTCCCTGCCACCAGGGACATCACAAGTCCCAGCCACCAAGGACAACACAAGTCCCAGCCACCAGGGACACCTCAAGTCCCAGCCACCAGGGACACCAGAAGTCCCTGCCACCAGGGACATCACAAGTCCCAGCCACCAGGGACACCACAAGTCCCAGCCACCAGGGACACCACAAGTCCTAGCCATCAGGGACACCACAAGTCCCAGCCACCAGGGACACCACAAGTCCCAGCCACCAGGGACACCACAAGTCCCAGCCACCAGGGACACCACAAGTCCCAGCCACCAGGAACACCACAAGTCCCAGCCACCAGGGACACCACAAGTCCCAGCCACCAGGGACAAAACAAGTCCCAGCCACCAGGGACACCACAAGTCCCAGCCACCACGGACACCACAAGTTCCAGCCACCAGGGACACCACAAGTCCCAGCCACCAGGGACACCACAAGTCCCAGCCACCAGGGACACCACAAGTCCCAGCCACCTGGGACACCACTAGTCCCAGCCACCAAAAGTCTCAGATATCTGGGACACAACAAGTCCCAGTCACCAGGGACATCACAAGTCCCAGCCACCAAGGACACCACAAGTCCCAGCCACCAGGGACACCTCAAGTCCCAGCCACCAGGGACACCACAAGTCCCTGCCACCAGGGACATCACAAGTCCCAGCCACCAGGGACACCACAAGTCCCAGCCACCACGGACACCACAAGTCCCAGCCACCAGGGACACCACAAGTCCCAGCCACCAGGGACACCACAAGTCCCAGCCACCACGGACATCACAAGTCCCAGCCACCACGGACACCACAAGTCCCAGCCACCAGGGACATCACAAGTCCCAGCCACCAGGGACACCACAAGTCCCAGCCACCACGGACATCACAAGTCCCAGCCACCAGAAACACCACAAGTCCCAGCCACCAGGGACACCACAAGTCCCAGTCACCAGGGCCATCACAAGTCCCAGCCACCAGGGACATTACAAGTCCCAGCCAGCAGGGATACCTCTAGTCCCAGCCAGCAGGGATACCTCTAGTCCCAGCGACCAAAAGTCTCAGATATCTGGGACACAACAAGTCCCAGCCTCCAGGGACACCACAAGTCCCAGCCACCAGAAACACCACAAGTCCCAGCCACCAGGGACACCACAAGTCCCAGCCAGCAGGGATACCTCTAGTCCCAGCCACCAAAAGTCTCAGATATCTGGGACACAACAAGTCCCAGCCACCAGGGACATCACAAGTCCCTGCCACCAGGAACACCACAAGTGCCAGCCGCCAGGGACACCTCAAGTCCCAGCCACCAGGGACACCACAAGTCCCAGCCACCACGGACACCACAAGTCCCAGCCAGCAGGGATACCTCTAGTCCCAGCCACCAAAAGTCTCAGATATCTGGGACACAACAAGTCCCAGCCACCAAGGACACCACAAGTCCCAGCCACCAGGGACACCACAAGTCCCAGCCGCCAGGGACACCTCAAGTCCCAGCCACCAGGGACACCACAAGTCCCAGCCTCCAGGGACACCTCAAGTCCCAGCCACCAGGAACACCACAAGTCCCAGCCGCCAGGGACACCACAAGTCCCAGCCACCAGGAACACCACAAGTCCCAGCCACCAGGGACACCACAAGTCCCAGCCACCAGGAACACCACAAGTCCCAGCCGCCAGGGACACCTCAAGTCCCAGCCACCAGGGACACTACAAGTCCCAGCCACCATGGACACATTAGTTTTTAAACCTAACACTTAAATATACTCTGGTCTGTTTAAATAATATCCTGGGTCTGCTGTGTTCGTCCGCTGCCTTGTTGAAGCACATCTCATACTCAACAGACCCAAGATGACGCTTGTCCTTGGGCTGTTGACAATCGTCCTCCTCAGTACGTAGTTAAATGTCCCACTCTTTTAACCAAGCGTGAGCTGACAATGTTATCTACCCCCCGTGATATCGCCTGATTCTGTTTGTCCTATCTTTTTGTGCACCTAATTTGGTTCTATTTCCTATTTTTCTTAATTTTCTTCTCATGTTTACCCTTTTATCTTTTCTGCTTACTTTTTTTCACTTTTTCCATTCTTCTTACAGGAAGTTGCACTTAGGTGTTGATGCCTTCCTTCATCAGCTTGTCCCTCACACTGGTCTTCTAATGCTCTCTACTCTGCCCGCAGCGTGCACAAGGCTCACGACTGACCAAAACGTAGTCAATTTCAGGTGTGGATTTCTCCCATTTATTTTTCAGATAACTTTTTGTGACATTCTTTGGATAGTTTCTGAAATATTTAGTATTATTCAAATTATAATTGTTTGCATTTTAATAATTAATTCGATACTAATTTTTCTTTCAAATGAGTTTAGGTGATGCAGATCTAAATGTATTTCATAAATTTTAACTGTAAGGTAATCAGGTAAAGAAACTTTTGCCAAATATTGAATACCCGAAATCCAACCAGCCATGTTCTCACTGACAACCAGTGAACAAAACAGAAATTTCATCCTTGTCCTGAATTGGTAAAAGCTCTTTTTTCTGGAATGTTGTGAAAAAAATTGAGATAAAAAAAAATATATATCCGGAAACACAATTCCAGATAAATTTCATCGTGCTTCCAAATTGTTCAATGATATTTACCTAAGTTTTGTTTTCCAGAATTTGTTTTAGAATATTACGTTAAATCTTGGTGTTGAAGCGACATGCTGCTCAGTGGTGCCCACGGGAGAGAATGGCTACATCTCGTGTAGAATTATTACATTATGGTGGTAGTAAGTGTTCACGGCGTGAGTTTCTGGTGACAGTGTTATCAGGCGCCGGAGCTGGGAGGTGGGGATCATACACTCACACGTATCTAGAAAATTAAAAGTAATTTCGCATTGGCTTTTGTGAAAGGTTAATATAATTGCAATGGTAATTATTATTAGTATTATTAATAATATAAATCCTAATTAAAAATAAAAATATAAATGGCAACAACAGTAAAAGTAAAAATGCAAATTATGATGGTGATGTGTTTGATGATAATGGTGACAAGGAAGATGATGGTGATGACAGTGAGGATGTTGATGATGGTGATGATGATGGCAATGGCGATGTTGTTGATGATGATTGTTTTCTAGTGCAGGGATAGTCATGCACGGGGCCCTGAGCCACTGGCTGGCCCACCACGTGTTACTCGGGTGTTTCTAGCGTAGTCGGTGTATGAGTATTTATGACTCGTGTGTTGGGCTCAGTATGATTATATCCAATGTGTTAAACAGCTTATTCGGCGCTGTTAAATCCCAGTTGGAAACTTGTTTGGTGTGTGACTCCTCACCGTGATGACCAGCCCACACACCAGAGAGTGATGACCACCTCACACACCAGAGAGTGATGACGAGCCCACACACCAGAGTGATGACCAGCCCACACACCAGAGAGTGATGACCAGCCCACACACCAGAGTGATGACCACCTCACACACCAGAGAGTGATGACCAGCCCACACACCAGAGTGATGCCCACCTCACACACCAGAGAGTGATGACCAGCCCACACACCAGAGTGATGACCACCTCACACACCAGAGAGTGATGACCAGCCCACACACCAGAGTGATGACCAGCCCACACACCAGAGAGTGATGACCAGCCCACACACCAGAGAGTGATGACCAGCCCACACACCAGAGTGATGACCAGCCCACACACCAGAGTGATGACCAGCCCACACACCAGAGTGATGACCAGCCCACACACCAGAGTGATGACCAGCCTACACACCAGAGAGTGATGACCAGCCTACACACCAGAGTGATGACCAGCCCACACACCAGAGAGTGATGACCAGCCCACACACCAGAGAGTGATGACCAGCCCACACACCAGAGAGTGATGACCAGCCTACACACCAGAGTGATGACCAGCCTACACACCAGAGAGTGATGACCAGCCCACACACCAGAGAGTGATGACCAGCCCACACACCAGAGTGATGACCAGCCCACACACCAGAGAGTGATGACCAGCCCACACACCAGAGAGTGATGACCAGCCCGCACACCAGAGAGTGATGACCAGCCCACACACCAGAGAGTGATGACCAGCCCACACACCAGAGTGATGACCAGCCCACACACCAGAGAAATGACCAGCTCACACACCAGAGTGATGACCAGCCCACACACCAGAGTGATGACCAGCCCACACACCAGAGTGATGACCAGCCCACACACCAGAGAGTGATGACCAGCCCACACACCAGAGTGATGACCAGCCCACACACCAGAGAGTGATGACCAGCCCACACACCAGAGTGATGACCAGCCCACACACCAGAGAGTGATGACCAGCCCACACACCAGAGAGTGATGACCAGCCCGCACACCAGAGAGTGATGACCAGCCCACACACCAGAGAGTGATGACCAGCCTACACACCAGAGTGATGACCAGCCCACACACCAGAGAGTGATGACCAGCCCACACACCAGAGTGATGACCAGCCCACACACCAGAGTGATGACCAGCCCACACACCAGAGTGATGACCAGCCCACACACCAGAGTGATGACCAGCCCACACACCAGAGTGATGACCAGCCCACACACCAGAGAGTGATGACCAGCCCACACACCAGAGTGATGACCAGCCCACACACCAGACAGTGATGACCAGCCTACACACCAGAGAGTGATGACCAGCCTACACACCAGAGAGTGATGACCAGCCCACACACCAGAGAGTGATGACCAGCCCACACACCAGAGTGATGACCAGCCCACACACCAGAGTGATGACCAGCCCACACACCAGAGTGATGACCAGCCCACACACCAGAGTGATGACCAGCCCACACACCAGAGTGATGACCAGCCCACACACCAGAGAGTGATGACCAGCCCACACACCAGAGAGTAATGACCAGCCCACACACCAGAGAGTGATGACCAGCCCACACACCAGAGTGATGACCAGCCCACACACCAGAGAGTGATGACCAGCCCACACACCAGAGTGATGACCAGCCCACACACCAGAGTGATGACCAGCCCACACACCAGAGAGTGATGACCAGCCCACACACCAGAGAGTAATGACCAGCCCACACACCAGAGAGTGATGACCAGCCCACACACCAGAGTGATGACCACCCCACACACCAGAGAGTGATGACCAGCCCACACACCAGAGTGATGACCAGCCCACACACCAGAGTGATGACCAGCCCACACACCAGAGTGATGACCAGCCCACACACCAGAGTGATGACCAGCCCACACACCAGAGAGTGATGACCAGCACACACCAGAGTGATGATCAGCCCACACACCAGAGTGATGACCAGCCTACACACCAGAGTGATGACCAGCCTACACACCAGAGAGTGATGACCAGCCTACACACCAGAGAGTGATGACCAGCCCACACACCAGAGAGTGATGACCAGCCCACACACCAGAGTGATGACCAGCCTACACACCAGAGAGTGATGACCAGCCCACACACCAGAGAGTGATGACCAGCCCACACACCAGAGAGTGATGACCAGCCCACACACCAGAGAGTGATGACCAGCCCACACACCAGAGAGTGATGACCAGCCCACACACCAGAGAGTGATGACCAGCCCACACACCAGAGAGTGATGACCAGCCCACACACCAGAGAGTGATGACCAGCCTACACACCAGAGAGTGATGACCAGCCTCACACCAGAGAGTGATGACCAGCCCACACACCAGAGAGTGATGACCAGCCCACACACCAGAGAGTGATGACCAGCCTACAAACCAGAGAGTGATGACCAGCCCACACACCAGAGAGTAGTGACCAGCCCACACACCAGAGTGATGACCAGCCCACACACCAGAGTGATGACCAGCCCACACACCAGAGAGTGATGACCAGCCCACACACCAGAGAGTGGTGACCAGCCAACACACCAGAGAGTGATGACCAGCCTACACACCAGAGTGATGACCAGCCCACACACCAGAGAGTGATGACCAGCCCACACACCAGAGTGATGACCAGCCTACACACCAGAGAGTGATGACCAGCCCACACACCAGAGAGTGATGACCATCCTACACACCAGAGAGTGATGACTAGCCCACACACCAGAGAGTGATGACCAGCCCACACACCAGAGTGATGACCAGCCTACACACCAGAGAGTGATGACCAGCCCACACACCAGAGAGTGATGACCAGCCTACACACCAGAGAGTGATGACCAGCCCACACACCAGAGAGTGATGACCAGCCCACACACCAGAGAGTGATGACCAGCCCACACACCAGAGAGTGATGCCACCTCGCACACCAGAGAGTGGTGACCAGCCCACACACCAGAGAGTGATGACCAGCCCACACACCAGAGAGTGGTGACCAGCCCACACACCAGAGAGTGATGACCAGCCCACACACCAGAGTGATGACCAGCCCACACACAAGAGAGTGATGACCAGCCCACACACCAGAGTGATGACCACCTCACACACCAGAGAGTGATGACCAGCCCACACACCAGAGTGATGACCACCTCACACACCAGAGAGTGATGACCAGCCCACACACCAGAGTGATGACCACCTCACACACCAGAGAGTGATGACCAGCCCACACACCAGAGTGATGACCAGCCCACACACCAGAGAGTGATGACCAGCCCACACACCAGAGAGTGATGACCAGCCCACACACCAGAGTGATAACCAGCCCACACACCAGAGTGATGACCAGCCCACACACCAGAGTGATGACCAGCCAACACACCAGAGTGATGACCAGCCTACACACCAGAGAGTGATGACCAGCCTACACACCAGAGTGATGACCAGCCCACACACCAGAGAGTGATGACCAGCCCACACACCAGAGAGTGATGACCAGCCCACACACCAGAGAGTGATGACCAGCCTAGACACCAGAGTGATGACCAGCCTACACACCAGAGAGTGATGACCAGCCCACACACCAGAGAGTGATGACCAGCCCACACACCAGAGTGATGACCAGCCCACACACCAGAGAGTGATGACCAGCCCACACACCAGAGAGTGATGACCAGCCCGCACACCAGAGAGTGATGACCAGCCCACACACCAGAGAGTGATGACCAGCCTACACACCAGAGTGATGACCAGCCCACACACCAGAGAGTGATGACCAGCCCACACACCAGAGTGATGACCAGCCCACACACCAGAGAGATGACCAGCTCACACACCAGAGTGATGACCAGCCCACACACCAGAGTGATGACCAGCCCACACACCAGAGTGATGACCAGCCCACACACCAGAGAGTGATGACCAGCCCACACACCAGAGTGATGACCAGCCCACACACCAGAGAGTGATGACCAGCCCACACACCAGAGTGATGACCAGCCCACACACCAGAGAGTGATGACCAGCCCACACACCAGAGAGTGATGACCAGCCTACACACCAGAGAGTGATGACCAGCCCACACACCAGAGAGTGATGACCAGCCCACACACCAGAGAGTGATGACCAGCCCACACACCAGAGTGATGACCAGCCCACACACCAGAGTGATGACCAGCCCACACACCAGAGTATAGCCAACCTGGCATATGCTGCTGATGTTATCCTCTTGATATGGGCTTCAGGGGACAGGTCTGGCGTGATATCAACCCCCAGGTCTTTCTTTCTCTCTCTCTCTCTCTCTCTCTCTCTCTCTCTCTCTCTCTCTCTCTCTCTCTCTCTCTCTCTCTCTCTCTCTCTCTCTCTCTCTCTCTCTCTCTCTCTCTCTCTCTCTCTCTCTCTCTCTCTGACTCTTGTAGAATTTCATCTCCCAAATGATACCCTGTAACTAGCCTCCTGCTCCCGACTCTTATCTTCATTACATTACATTTGCTTGGGTTAAACTCTAACAACCATTGGTTCGACCATTCCTTTAGTTTGTCTAGGTCTTCTTGAAGCCTCAAGCAGTCCTCCTCTGTCTTAATTCTTCTCATAATTTTAGCATCGTCCGCAAACATTGAGAGGAATGAGTCTAAACCCTCCTGGAGATCGTTTACGTTTATCAGAAACAAGATAGGACCGAGTGCAGGTCCCTGTGAGACTCCACTGGTGACTTCACGCCAATCTGAGGACTCAACCCTCACTGTAACTCTTTGCTTCATATTGCTTAGGTATTCCCTTATCCACTGGGGGTACCAGTTACTCCTGCCAGTCTCTTCAGCTTATGTACCAGCTTCTAATGGGGGACTGTATCAAAGGCTTTCCGACAGTCCAAAAAAATGCAATCCGCCCAGCCTTCTCATTCTTGCTTAATCTTTGTCACATGATCGTAGATTTCTATTAACCAGTAAAGCAAGATTTACCCTCCCTGAACCCATGTTGACAATTTGTCACGAAGTCCCTTCTCTCCAGATGTGTTACTAGATTTTTTCTCACGATCTTCTCCATCACTTTGCATGGGATACAAGTTAAGGACACTGGTCTGTAGTTCAGTGCCTCTTGTCTGTCACCCTTTTTGTAAATAGGGATCACATTAGCCGCCTTCCATATTTCTGGCATGTCTCCCATCTCCAGTGACCTACTATACACTATGAAGAGTGGCAAGCAGAGTGCCTCTGCACACTCTTTCAATACCCATGGTGACATCCGGTCTGGGCCAACAGCCTTTCTCACATCCAGATCCAACAGGTGTCTCTTGACCTCATCCCTTGTAATTTCGAATCCTTCCAAGGCCGCCTGGTTTACTGTCCCCTCTCCTAGCGCAGTGACCTCACCATGTTCTATTGTGAAGACCTCCTGGAACCTCTTGTTGAGTTCCTCACACACCTCTTTGTCATTCTCTGTATACCTGACCTCGCCTGTTCTAAGTTTCATTACCTGTCCTTTCACTGTTGCTTTCCTCCTACTGTGACTGTGGAGTAGCTTTGGATCGGTCTTGGCTTTGCTTGCTATATCATTTTCATAATTTTTCTCTGCTTCCCTTCTCACACTAACATACTCATTCCTGGTTCTCTGGTATCTCTCTCGGCTTTCTGGTGTTCTGTTATTTCAGAAGTTCTTCCACCCCCTTTTGTTCAGTACCTTTGCGTCCATACATGCCCTGTTAAACCATGGATTCTTCTTTTGCTTCTTGGATTTTCCCTTTGGGACGGAATAAACCTGTTTACTGCCTCCTGACACTTTTTGGTGACATAGTCCATCATGTCTTGTACCGACTTAGCTCTGAGGTCTGTGTCCCAAGCTATTTCCCTTAGGAAACTTCTCATCCCCTCATAATTCCCCTTTCGGTATGCCAGCCTTTTGTTTTCTAGTTCTTTTTTGTGGGGAGATAAGCCCTAGCTCTACCAAGTACTCAAAGATCAATACACTGTGATCACTCATTCCCAAGGATGCTTCCATCATAACCTCCCTTATATCCCGCTCATTAAGGGTAAATATCAGATCAAGCATACTGGTTCATCCTCCCCTCTCATTCTTGCCGGTCCCTTTATATGCTAGCTTAGAAAGTTTCTTGTTGCTGCATCCAGTAGCTTAGCTCTCCACGTATCTGGTCCTCCATGCGGGTCTCTGTTCTCCCAATCAATTTTCCCGTGGTTGAAATCCCACATGATTAGTAGTCCAGATCCATTCCTACTAGCGAGAGACGCTGTTCTCCCTATTATGTTAATGGTGGCCATGTTGTTTCTATCATATTCCTGTCTGGGTCTTCTGTCATTTGGTGGCGGGTTATATATGACTGCGACTACAATTTTTTGTCCTCCAGTTGATATTGTTCCTGTTATATAATCACTGAAACCTTCACAGCCCTGAATAACCATTTCCTCAAAGTCCCAACCTTTTCTTACCACCACCTCCTCTTCTCTCTCTTTCTTCACAACACAGTAGTCCTGTGTGTATGCGTGTATAACCTGCTGGGTTTCCTCCACCTGCTGCTGAATTTTTTTCTTCAAAAGTAGCCACTTTTGAAGAAAGTATATATATATATATATATATATATATATATATATATATATATATATATATATATATATATATATATATATATATATATATATATATATATGAACCTAGAAGGGGTACTACCTCTGGTGCAAGTGTAGGGACCCATAGCCTCGGAGAAAAAAATAAAGAGTACTCAGAGAAGACCTTGTGGATCCTCACTGAACACTTTGATATTTTCTTCTCCTACCACCCCTATTCTTTTGGTATGTGTGTATATTTATCGAACTTTATTTGAAAATGTCATTACACAAAAAAAGTTACAATATTGATTACATGCAGGGTACAAGGCTGCTTGTCACAAGTTGAACAGCTCCTCCAGCTCCTCAGATGGTGGGCAGGAACCATGGATGCAGTGAGCATTTCCTCTCTGGATTGCCACACTAAGACGCTGAAAAAGAAAACTAGCAGCTCTAGGGTCTCAAGTTGTTTCGATTAGCTTAGACCCAACTCCTTCAAAAAGCTAGCAGCACTTTTACCCCAGGCACCAAGTGTCTCTGAGGCAATGAGGACAAAATTGTAGTGGTGCTCAAGTTCTCTGTATTTACGTGACTTGGCCGCTTCCCGGTGATTGGCAGCTCTTCCTGCTTGTGTAGCACTGAAGTCAACATAGGTATTGGCTAAAGTTGAAACGACAGTGTAGTCCCACACCAACTGTCTACCATTCTTCCAGGGATTCACCGTGATTCCGTCTGGGCGACCGACTGGCTCATCAGAGTTGCGGGACATTAGGTAATGGGGCTCTCTCTCTGCTGGACAACCGGCTGTGGTAAGGCTTCTCTTAATAATGTCATTGACCTCGCCGTGTCTTGCATGCATGCCATCCTCCTGTCCTTTGGCAGAGAAGGCCATGCCGTCCTTACCTGTCGGCATCTGGTTTGCAGCAAATACACCTGTATTCGGTGTGGATATATATATATATATATATATATATATATATATATATATATATATATATATATATATATATATATATATATATATATATATATGTTATATATATATATATATATATATATTAGTATATTTTGGTAGCAGTCTTTCCTGTAGACATATATTATTAACGTTATCCCTACAGACAAAAATCAGAGGATACAACTGACGATTTACTATAAAACCAGAAAAACGGCCAGCCTACTCATGAGAAACTCTCCAGACACAAAACAGAACGCTTTAAAAGAGACTAACGTCGTCAATGCCTTCAAATGCCCACTTGGGGACTGTAAGCTCCAAAAAACCCAGTATATAGGCAAGACAACAACATCTCTTTCTAGGCGTTTAACGATGCATAAACAACAGGGCTCCATTAAGGAACATATAATCTCTTCCCATAACCAAACCATCGCCAGAGAAATCCTAGTAAACAACACAGAAATCATCGATAGATACAGCGATAGCAGGCGGCTTGACGTTTGCGAGGCACTACACATCAAGAAGTCAACACCAGCAATCAACAGCCAATTATTGCACAACTATATTCTACCCACCTCAAGACTCCGCTCCAATATAGAAGCATCAAGAAATATGGACCAATAGGCTTTCTACAAACACTTCTATTCAATACCCATTGTTTCTGTTCTGTCTTGTGTTGATACTTTTAATACCCTATTAATATCCCCTAGTGTTCTGTCTTGTGTTAATGCCACATCACCCTTCCCACCTCACTCAAATGTAATGCCACATCACCCTTCCCACCTCACTCAAATGTAGATATAAAATCAGGGAAACGCAAGTTCTAATCAGTTGTGTATTTGTGAAGTCTTTGAAAATGTAATAAGTTTTACGAAACGCGCCCGTGTCGCGTCAGACTAGAAATAAAAATGAATTTTGGAGAAGTGATTTTTGATTTACCTCCAACAGTGAAGCGTAATGTACGAAAGATTGAGAAAATTCGTGTTAGAATTATTAATCTTACTTTTTCGGTCATATTTAATAATATATATATATATATATATATATATATATATATATATATATATATATATATATATATATATATATATATATATATATATATATATATATATATATATATATATATATTATTAAATATGACCGAAAAAGACTCCGCTCCAATATAGAAGCATCAAGAAATATGGACCAATAGGCTTTCTACAATCACTTCTATTCAATACCCATTGTTTCATGTTCTGGCTTGTGTTGATGAAATTAATACCTTATTAAATACCACCTCACCCCATCCACCTCACTCAAATGTAGATATAAACAAAATCGGAGATGTGTAAGTTCTATTCAGTTGTGTATGTGTTAACTAAAGTCTTTGAAAATGTAATAAGTTTTACGAAACGCGCTCAAGTGTCGCGTGAGACTAGAAATAAAAATGAATTTTGGAGAATTGATTTTTGAATTACCACCAACAGTGAAAAGAAATGTACGAAAGATTGAGAAAATTCGTGTTAGAATTATTAATCTTACTTTTTCGGTCATATTTAATAATATATGTCTACAGGAAAGACTGCTACCAAAATATACTCATATATATATATATATATATATATATGTCGTACCTAGTAGCCAGAACTCACTTCTCAGCCTACTATGCAAGGCCCGATTTGCCTAATAAGCCAAGTTTTCATGAATTAATTGTTTTTCGACTACCTAACCTACCTAACCTAACCTAACCTAACTTTTTCGGCTACATAACCCAACCTAACCTATAGAGATAGGTTAGGTTAGGTTAGGTAGGGTTGGTTAGGTTCGGTCATATATCTACGTTAATTTTAACTCCAATGAACAAAAATTGACCTCATACATAATGAAATGGGTAGCTTTATCATTTCATAAGAAAAAATTTTGAGAAAATATATTAATTCAGGAAAACTTGGCTTGTTAGGCAAATCGGGCCATGCATAGTAGGCTGAGAAGTGAGTTCTGGCTACTAGGTACGACATATATATATATATATATATATATATATGTCGTACCTAGTAGCCAGAACTCACTTCTCAGCCTACTATTCAAGGCCCGATTTGCCTAATAAGCCAAGTTTTCCTGAATTAATATATTTACTATAATTTTTTTCTTATGAAATGATAAAGCAACCATTTTCTCTATGTATGAGGTCAATTTTTTTTTATTGGAGTTAAAATTAACGTAGATATGTGCCCGAACCTAACCAACCCTACCTAACCTAACCTAACCTATATTTATAGGTAAGGTTAGGTTAGGTAGCCAAAAAAAGCTAGGTTAGGTTAGGTTAGGTAGGTTAGGTAGACGAAAAAACATTAATTCATGAAAACTTGGCTTATTAGGCAAATCGGGCCTTGAATAGTAGGCTGAGAAGTGCGTTCTGGCTATTAGGTACGACATATATATATATATATATATATATATATATATGTCGTACCTAATAGCCAGAACGCACTTCTCAGCCTACTATTCAAGGCCCGATTTGCCTAATAAGCCAAGTTTTCATGAAATAATGTTTTTTCGTCTACCTAACCTACCTAACCTAACCTAACCAAGCTTTTTTTGGCTACCTAACCTAACCTTACCTATAAATATAGGTTAGGTTAGGTTAGGTAAGGTTGGTTAGGTTCGGTCATATATCTACGTTAATTTTAACTCCAATAAAAAAAATTTTACCTCATACATAGAGAAAAAGATTGCTTTATCATTTCATAAGAAAAAAATTATAGTAAATATATTAATTCAGGAAAACTTGGCTTATTAGGCAAATCGGGCCTTGAATAGTAGGCTGAGAAGTGAGTTCTGGCTACTAGGTACGACATATATATATATATATATATATATGTCGTACCTAGTAGCCAGAACTCACTTCTCAGCCTACTATTCAAGGCCCGATTTGCCTAATAAGCCAAGTTTTCCTGAATTAATATATATACTATAATTTTTTTCTTATGAAATGATAAAGCAACCCTTTTCTCTATGTATGAGGTCAATTTTTTTTTATTGGAGTTAAAATTAACGTAGATATATGAAGGAACCTAACCAACCCTACCTAACCTAACCTAACCTATATTTATAGGTAAGGTTAGGTTAGGTAGCCAAAAAAAGCTAGGGTAGGTTAGGTTAGGTAGGTTAGGTAGACGAAAAAACATTAATTCATGAAAACTTGGTTTATTAGGCAAATCGGGCCTTGAATAGTAGGCTGAGAAGTGCGTTCTGGCTATTAGGTACGACATATATATATATATATATATATATATATATATATATATATATATATATATATATATATATGTCGTACCTAGTAGCCAGAACGTACTTCTCAGCCTACTATGCAAGGCCCGATTTGCCTAATAAGCCAAGTTTTCATGAATTAATTGTTTTTCGACTACCTAACCTACCTAACCTAACCTAACCTAACTTTTTCGGCTACCTAACCTAACCTAATCTATAAAGATAGGTTAGGTTAGGTTAGGTAGGGTTGGTTAGGTTCTGTCATATATCTACGTTAATTTTAACTCCAATTAAAAAAAAATTGACCTCATACATAATGAAATGGGTAGGTTTATCATTTCATAAAAAAAAAAATTAGAGAAAATATATTAATTCAGGAAAACTTGGCTTATTAGGCAAATCAGGCCTTGCATAGTAGGCTGAGAAGTACGTTCTGGCTAATAGGTACGACATATATATATATATATATATATATATATATATATAAAATATATATATATATATATATATATATATATATATATATATATAAATATATATATATATATATATATATATATATATATATATATATATATATATATATATATATATATATAATATATATATATATATATATATATATATAATATATATATATATATATATATATATATATATATATATATATATATATATATATATATATATATATATATATTTATATATATGTCGTACCTAGTAGCCAGAACGCACTTCTCAGCCTACTATGCAAGGCCCGATTTGACTAATAAGCCAAGTTTTCCTGAATTATTATATTTTCTCTAGTTTTTTCTTATGAAATGATAAAGCTAACCATTTCATTATGTTTGAGGTCAATTTTTTTTTATTGGAGTTAAAATTAACGTAGATATTTGACCGAACTTAACCAACCCTACCTAACCTAACCTAACCTATCTCTATAGGTTAGGTTAGCTTAGGTAGCCGAAAATGTTAGGTTAGATTAGGTTAGGTAGGTTAGGTAGTCGAAAAAGTATTAGTTCATGAAAACTTGGCTTATTTGGCAAATTGGGCTTTTCATAGTAGGCTGAGAAGTGCGTTCTGGCTACTAGGTATGACATATATATAAATATATATATATATATGTCGTACCTAGTAGCCAGAACGCACTTCTCAGCCTACTATGCAAGGCCCGATTTGCCTAATAAGCCAAGTTTTCCTGAAATAATATATTTTCTCTAATTTTTTTCTCATGAAATGATAAAGCTACCCATTTCATTATGTATGAGGTTAATTTTTTTTATTGGAGTTAAAATTAACGTAGATATATGACCAACCCTAACCAACCCTACCTAACCTAACCTAACCTATCTTTATAGGTTAGGTTCGGTTAGGTAGCCGAAAAAGTTAGGTTAGGTTAGGTTAGGTAGGTTAGGTAGTCGAAAAAACATTAATTCATTAAAACTTGGCTTATTAGGCAAATCGGGCCTTGCATAGTATGCTGAGAAGCGCGTTCTGGCTACTAGGTACGACATATATATATATATATATATATATATATATATATATATATATATATATATATATATATATATATATATATATATATATATATATATATATATATTTATATATATATATATATATATATATATATATATATTATATATATATATATATTATATATATATATTATAAATACTTTATTTGAACTTTGTTACAAAAAAGGAGTTACATATGGGTTACAAAGATGGTTGTCGAGTTCCTCCAGCTCCTCAGATGGCGAGCAGGAACCCTGGATGCAGTGCGCATTTCCCCTCTGTATCGCCACACTGAGGCGTTGGAAAAGAAAGCTTGCAGCTCTCGGGTCCCTTGTTGTTTCAATGAGCCTAGAACCCAGTTCCTTCAAAAAACTGGTAGCACTTTTACCCCAGGCGCCGAGCGTCTCAGAAGCAATGGGGACAAAATTGTAGTGGTGATCCAGTTCTCTATACTTACGGGATTTGGCTGCTTCCCTGTGGGTGGCAGCGCCACCTGGTTGTGCAACACTGAGGTTAATGAAGGTGTTAGCCAGGGTTGATACGCACGTGTAGTCCCATACCAACTGCTTGCCATTCTTCCAGGGGTTCACTGTGATACCATCCGGGCGACCAATAAGAGCATCAGAGTTACGGGGCGTTAGGTAACGGGGCTCTCTTTCAGCTGGGCATCCAGCTGTAGTGATATATTATAAATATATATATATATATATATATATATATATATATATATATATATATATATATATATATATATATATATATATATATATGTCGTACCTAATAGCCAGAACGCACTTCTCAGCCTACTATTCAAGGCCCGATTTGCCTAATAAGCCAAGTTTTCATGAATTAATGTTTTTTCGTCTACCTAACCTACCTAACCTAACCTAACCTAGCTTTTTTTGGCTACCTAACCTAACCTTACCTATAAATATAGGTTAGGTTAGGTTAGGTAGGGTTGGTTAGGTTCGGTCATATATCTACGTTAATTTTAACTCCAATAAAAAAAAATTGACCTCATACATAGAGAAAAGGGTTGCTTTATCATTTCATAAGAAAAAAATTATAGTAAATATATAAATTCAGGAAAACTTGGCTTATTAGGCAAATCGGGCCTTGAATAGTAGGCTGAGAAGTGAGTTCTGGCTACTAGGTACGACATATATATATATATATATATATATATATATATATATATATATATATATATATATATATATATATATATATATATATATATATATATATATATATATATATATGTGTGTGTGTGTGTGTGTGTGTGTGTGTGTGTGTGTGTGTGTGTGTGTGTGTGTGTGTGTGTGTGTCGTACCTAATAGCCAGAACTCACTATTTGGCCTAATATGTAAGGCTGTCGTCTCAGTTAATTCAGCAAGGCTACTGTCGTTTCTGGCCCAGTGTACACAAGTTGTCCAAGTATGCACAAATTGTAACTGCCCATTAAGCAAAGAAAGCAGGCTCGTGATTGGTCGATCGTCACCTGACCGCGGTAAAGTGAGGTAACGTCATAAGGCGGGGTCAGTCCTATATATCAGTGTCAATCAGATACCCACACGATGGATACACTCGAATCAGTACCTTCAAGTGCTCCAGTGTCATTATTGACTTGTGGACAAAGAATGGAAAATAAAAAGAGAGACGAAGAAGTTCGTCACAAACAAGAATTTGACCTTCAGATACGCCAAATGTTTTCAAAACGACGCGGGGAACGTCGAAAGATTTTTAGTCGCGAAAAGTTAAAGAAATACATTAGTGAAGTAAATGCAGCTAAACTTAAAAAGACTACAAAAACTTCCCATGAATATGATCTGTTGTCACGATACGATGTGAAAAACATGTTTGGAGAAAACATTCTGGTCACCGTAGATGAAACCGAGAAGAGACTGAAGCGGGGGAATAAAACGCAAGTTTATCAGCTCAACATCAACAGGAGCAGCAACCTCTGCATTAGGCCCCCAACGTGTATACCGCAGATTTATACACCAGGGGCAACTATATGACACAAGTTACGACGCCCATAATGCGGTCGGCCATTGGGGAGAAAAAAGAACTTATTTTCAAGTAAGTTGCTAACGTAACCCAAGAAGAAGTAAAACTATTCATTTCTTTATGTCAAATTTGCAATTTAAAACGTGTTCCCAGGTGTAAGAAAGGGGTAGTTAAACCCATCGTGTCTTAGAGTTTCGGAGAGAGAGAGAGGACAGATGGATTTGATTGACATGCATAAGGATGAGGGATGTTTGTTCAACTACATTTTTCATTACCAAGACAATCTAACCAAGTTCTCAGTTCTCCGACCTCTTCGCACTAAACAGGCAATAGAAGTTGCTCGTCACTTGCTGGATATCTTTACGCTCATTGGAGCCCCTCGATATCTGCAAAGCGACAACGGCCGTGAATTCGTGGCGGCAGTGATTCATCAGTTATGGACGGAATTATGGCTCAAGTAAATCCTAACAAACGGTAAGCCCTGGCATCCATAGAGTCATGGAAGCTTAGAACGGGCCAACGGCGACATTACAAAAATGCTTGGGAGTTGGATGTGTGAGAATCGAACTCACGATTGGTCAGCCAGTCTTTCCTTCGTACAATTTAATAAAAATATAGCATATTCGCGGGGTGTTGGACTCTCACCGTACAAGGCGGTCTTTGGGATCTAACCCCCCATCGGTATGCAAACGGAACTCTCACCATCGATGTACAAACAGCTGCAAGGAAAGGATATCACTGAAGAAGACTTATTAACGATGAATCTAATTGAAGAAGAGAAGGAGGAAGAAGATGATCCTATTGGAGACTAGGAACGAAGTCGAGAACAAGATGTTGAAGAACACCACTGCCGTCAACCACCGACTGCTGAGGCTGGGAACCAGAACGAAACTATTATCTACACCAGGGATTCAGAGGTATCTATTTATTAATTAATGGTTGACAGATAGATGATAATTGATACTGAGATTATATTCATCATATCCTTTCCCTTGAGTTGAAAGAGAGAGTGAGTTAACAACTGTTACGGCCCTCTCGGGTCGCAACTGAGTTCGTACTCTGATGTTATTAGAGGAAGTTGTATCCGGCCCCAAGCCAGTAGAGGCTTTCAAGGGATGAGATCCGTGACGCAAGTAAAATAAAAGGGGAAGGGAAATAAAGTTAAGAACTTAAGATTATAATTGTTCCCGTCACCAATAAATAATATAAGATTACACAGGGGGAGGGGTATTAACACTGCACAAGGGAATTATTTACACAATTGTCTTCTCCTGAAGACTCTGGATCCAAACTCTCGGTGCCAAGTCCTCGGTGCTTTCGTGGTCTCTTGACGAATCCTTCGACCAAGCTGAGTCTACCCCAAACACAGGCCAGCCAAAACACAGTTCCACTGGGGGCACCGCCGTGGAGGCCGTCAACCACAAGTCCAGCAGGTCTGCTGGCAGGTTCCGGATCAGCGACGCTGGTCAGGCCACTCCAAAGAGCGATACTAGGGTAGCGCCCTAGTCAGGAGCCTCGTGTGATACCACAAATCACTCTCCTGTCCACAATACCCCAGTGGATAATCGTCTCCAGCAGTCGGTCCCGGGTAAGACAATCCTTCTACTGCCACTCCACTGGCAGGGTAACACCACAGTGTTCTTCCGGGAGGCGACTCACAGCTGCTACAGCACAGCACAAGGTACGGGGACGGCTGCCTTGGGTAGACTGACTCAACTTCCATCACAGCAGTCCCAGGTCGACTCTGTAAGCAGACACGTCATCAATAACTGGGACCCACTAGCACCTCACTTACAGGCTCAGACACAAACGCCCGACGTATCCACTCCATAGATGGCGCTGTCGTCTGAGCACCACCTCACCAGAGGTCAGCAGCGGCGGTGTTGTGAGCCGAACAGGACTGGAAACTGGCCCTTGAGGCCAGTACACGTCGTCCTCACCAGGTGTCGTCGTCCGTTTGGAGGGGTTTCGGGAGCTGACCCACAGATGGCGCGGTCGTCACTGCTCCGTGCTCGGACGCTGGATCCGGGTTCGTAACAACAACAAACAATGGGAAAGCATATGATAATTATAATTATAAATTTTTGGAAGGTTAATTTGATAAATAGATGCCTATTTATATTTATTAAGAAAAGTAAAGCCAAGAATCGACAGTATATAGTATTTATATATATTTTCTTTTAATTACAGTCATCATCACCAATATTACCTCAACAACAACATCAATCCATCATATCTTCACATTCAAATACAACTACAAGTTCTTCGCCTGAGATGATAATAATCTCCCCACCTCCACCACCACCATCATTGCCACCAATATTATTACCCCGGGAGATAATGGATGACGAGCTGAACAAAATAACAAGACAACCGTTAGATGAAGTCAACAATGAAGAAATGGGAGCAGCTCCTACTACACCGGCGTCTTCTCATCATGAGATGATAATAAGATCTCCGCCACCAACTTCACCACCATCACCACCATTCCCACCACCACCATCATTGCCACCAATATCATTACCCCTGAAGATAAAAGTAGATAGTGGTATGGGAATTGATTTGGAGGAAGGAAGTAATAAAAGTATGTATTCGTGGGAGAAAAGAATTGGCAAAATGATCAGGGAAAGAAAAGGGCCTCAAAATAACAATTCACTTAGGATATATTACACTAACAGTAGAAGTCTAAGAATTAAAATTAACGAATTAAATGCTCTTGTCTGCACAGAAAAAATAGATATTATTGCACTTACCGAAACGTGGATGAATGTAGAAAGTAGAGAACTATTAGCTGAATATCAAATAAATAGATTTAAACTATATACCTAAGTGAAATATAATACTAAATATACCCTAAGTGAATTGTTATTTTGAGGCCCTTCTCTTTCCCTGATCATTTTGCCAATTCCTTTCTCCCACAAACACGTACTTTTATTATCTCCTTCCTCCAAATCAATTCCCATACCTCTATCAGCTAACAGTTTAAACCCAAACAAACACCTCTAACCACTTCTTCCAACGAGTTCGCAACAGCAACAACCCCAGCTCTCGATAGATGCACCCCATCACGAGCATACATTCCATTTCTTCCATAGAAGTGTTCCCAGTTGTCTATGAAAGATATTGCATTTGATTTGCAATATCTTTCCAGCCGGCAATTGACACCAAGTGACCTCGATATCCATTCATTTCCTACTCCCTTTCTTGGAAGAATGCCACATATGATCGGGATTCCTCCCTTGCTCCTAACTAATTCAATGGCTGTCCTGAATCTCTGTATTAGTTCCTCACTCCTAACTTAGTTTAGGAGTTTACTCCTAACTATAAGTTTAGATTTAGGAAAGACTTGGGTAAATACTGATTGAGTAACAGGGTTGTTGATTTGTGGAACCAATTGCCGCGTAACGTGGTGGAGGTTGTGTCCCTCGATTGTTTCAAGCGCGGGTTGGACAAGTATATGAGTGGGATTGGGTGGTTATAGAATAGGAGCTGCCTCGTATGGGCCAATAGGCCTTCTGCAGTTACCTTTGTTCTTATGTTCTTATCCTTTCCCTAGTCTTAGTACGATATTACTGAAAAAACCCTTTAGGATTTGTCTTTGCTTGCCCTGCTATGCGAACTTCATAGTTTCTTTTTGATTTCCTTATCTCTTTTTTAACATTTCTAACCAGTTGTACGAATTCCTGTTCTAAAGTCACCTCCCCATTTTTAATCCTTTTGTACCAAGCTCTCTTTTTACCTATAAGGTTCTTCAAATTCTTTGTTATCCACTTTGGGTCATTAGTATTCGATCTATTCAATTTGTATGGTATACTACGTTCCTGTGCTTTGTTTAGAATATTCTTAAATAAGTTATATATTGAATCCACATCGAAATCCCCATTTACGTCACCTATCGCTGGGTTCATGTCTCGCTCCAAGACCGGCCCCCACCCCATACCCAAGATTTTCCAATCAATTTGACCCAAAAAATTTCTTAGGCTATTAAAATCAGCTTTTCGAAAATCTGGCACTTTAACAGAATTTTCTCCTACAGGTCTATTCCATTCTATGCTAAATCTGATTTCTTTGTGATCACTGTTCCCTAGCTCACTCCCTGCATGACTCACACTCATGGCTGCAATGGAGATCAATCAAATCAGCCCCCACTCGGTCTAGTGGTTCTGAAATCTCTGGAGATTCCTGTAGCTGGGCTTGTACCTTAAAGGCACCCTTCCTCATCTGTCAATTGGAGCAAGTCTTTACGTAGTTAATTACTTCGGAAAAGGGGAGACATGATCACCACATACAAAATTCTCAGGGGAATTGACAGGGTGGATATGGATGGATTATTTAACACGGGTGGTAAACGCACAAGGGGACACAGGAGGAAGCTAAGTACCCAAATGAGACACAGAGACATTAGAAAGAACTTTTTCAGTGTTAGAGTAGTTAATAAATGGAATGCACTGGAAGTAATGTGGTGGAGGCTGACTCTCTACACAGTTTCATACGTAGATATGATAGAGCCCAGTAGGCTCAGGAAACTGTACACCAGTTGATTGACGGTTGAGAGGCGGGATCAAAGAGCCAAAGCTCAACCCTCGCAACCACAACTAGGTGAGAACACACGCACACACGCACACACGCACACACACACACACACACACACACACACACACACACACACACACACACACACACACACACACACACACACACACACACACACACACACACACACACACACACATACACTCTATCCTTCCCCCTACCAACCTCTCAACCTCTATCTGACTCCCAACCTTACGCTATCTCCCAACCCCTCTATGTCCTCCCTAATCTTCAGACCCAGTATGCCCTTCCTACTCCAGACCTACCTACCCAGGCCCTACCCCAGACCCTCCTACCTACCGTCCTTGAAGCCCAGCCCCCAGTAGCCCCCCAAGTACCCCTCCTGATCTCTTTCACCCCCCATACACCCCCCGGACCCCCGGACCCCCCCCCCAGACACCCCCCGGATTCCCCCGGACATCCCCCGGATCCTCCCCGCCCCCAGTCATTCCCCAGACACCCCCCAGATCCCCCCTGCCCCCAGTCACCCCCCAGACACCCCCCAGATCTCCCCAGACCCCCAGAGAAAGGGAGAAATCTGGTACAAGAGTTTCCATGAAGAATCTCAAGGTTTGGTACACCAATGCTGATGGGGTATCTAATAAAGCAGAAGAGATAAAAGAAAGAGTGAGTGAAGCAGATCCTGACATAGTTGCAATTGTGGAAACTAAAATTAATGACATGATCTCAGATGCAATCTTTCCTGAAGGGTACCAGGTGATACGAAAAGAGAAGACACAGAGACAGGGAGGGGGAGTAGCACTCCTAATAAAACGGAAATGGAAGTTTGAAGACCTGGGAAATCGAGTTACCAATGAGTGCACAAGTTTCATACATGGAACTCTGACAGTAGATGGGAGGAAGATTGTGATCTTGGTAATCTACAATCCCCCACCAAACAGTAGAAGACCCAGGCAGGAGTATGATGACAACAACAAAGCATGTATAGATGAACTGCAGAAGGCAGCAACACTAGCCCACAGAATGAGAGCGAAGCTGCTGATCATGGGTGACCTAAATCATGGAGAGATAAATTGGGAATCAAGGAATCCCCATGGAGGGGACGAAACGTGGGGAGCAAAATTAGTAGATGTTATAGACAGGAATTTCCTAATACAACATGTGAAGGAAGACACAAGGGAAAGAGGAGATGCACCGAGCCTATTAGACCTGATTTTCTCCCAGAACGTAGAAGATATCGAGAATTTAGAGCATGAAATACCTCTACGGGCCAGTGACCATTGTGTCCTAGTCTTTGACTACATGATGGAATTCAAACTTATGACCATGGGACAAGAGATCTGGGAAAGGAGAGTTGACTACAGGAAAGGGGACTATAAGAGGATAAGGGACTATCTGGGTGAAGAGCAGTGGGAGGAAGAAATTAGAGGAAAAACAGTCCAAGATATGATGGACCTAGTCATACAGAAATGCCAGGAGGCCGAAGAGAGATTTATACCAACAGTAAAGGAAAAAAATAAGAAGGAATATAATAACCCATGGTTTAATAGGCAGTGTCAGGAAGCAAAAATGGCCAGCAGGCGGGAGTGGAGGAAGTACAGAAGACAAAGGACAGAGGACAACAGGATCAGATACAACAGAGCTAGGAACGATTACATTAACATAAGACGAACATCGGAAAGGGACTATGAGAACGATATTGCAATCAAAGCGAAAAAACAACCTAAGTTACTACACAGTCATATAAGAAGAAAAATGTCGGTGACGACCAAGTGACAAGACTAAGGAAGACAGAGGGGGCATATACGGAAAGTGACAAGGAAATCTGCGAGGCACTGAATGCCAGTTTCCATGGAGTGTTCACTACCGAGCCTGAGCAGCTCCCATTGTTGGAAGGGGTTAGCCAGATGAAAGCCTATCAGATATAGAGGTGACAGCAGAGGGGGTAATGAAACAGTTAACAACTCTAGATGCAACTAAAGCAGTTGGACCAGACAAAGTATCACCGTGGATACTAAAAGAAGCAGCACAGGCCCTCAGCGTGCCTCTGGCAATGATCTTTAATGAGTCACTTATGTCAGGAGAATTGCCCAGTTCCTGGAAGAAGGCAAATGTCGTGCCGATCTTCAAGAAAGGTGATAGGGAGGAGGCACTTAACTATAGACCTGTATCACTGACATGCATCCCCTGTAAAATACTGGAAAGAATAATTAGGCTACGACTGGTTGCACACCTGGAGAACATTAGGTTTGTGAACAAACATCAACATGGGTTCTGGACAGGGAAATCGTGCCTAACAAACCTTCTGGAATTCTATGATAAAATAACGAGGATAAGACAGGAGAGAGATGGTTGGGCAGACTGCATATTTCTGGACTTCCAAAAAGCCTTTGATACAGTACCGCACATGAGACTGCTGTTCAAGCTCGAGAGGTAGGCGGGGGTGGGGGGAAAGGTCCTAGCATGGATAAGGAACTACCTAACAGGAAGGAGCCAAAGAGTTACGGTAAGGGGCGAGAAGTCGGACTGGCGAACAGTAACAAGTAGAGTACCACAAGGATCGGTGCTGGGACCAATTCTATTTCTTGTATATGTTAACGACATGTTTACAGGCGTAGAGTCCTACATGTCCATGTTTGCGGATGACGCAAAGCTGATGAGAAGAGTTGTGACAGATGAGGATTGCAGGATCCTCCAAGAGGACCTGAACAGGTTGCAGAGATGGTCAGAGAAACGGCTACTGGAATTCAACACGAGCAAATGTAAAGTTATGGAAATGGGACTAGGAGATAGGAGACCAAAGGGACAGTACACAATGAAGGGGAACAGCCTACCTGTGACGACGCGTGAAAGATACCTGGGGGTGGACGTAACACCTAATCTATCTCCTGAGGCACATATAAATAGGATAACGACAGCAGCGTACTCTACACTGGCAAAAGTTAGAACATCATTCAGAAACCTAAGTAAGGAGGCATTTAGGGCGCTTTACACTGCCTACGTGAGGCCAGTCTTAGAGTATGCCGCCTCATCATGGAGTCCCCATCTGAAGAAGCATATAATGAAACTGGAAAAGGTTCAGAGGTTTGCAACGAGACTCGTCCCAGAGCTACGAGGGATGGGGTATGAGGAGCGCCTGAGGGAACTGTGCCTTACGACACTAGAAAGAAGAAGGGAGAGGGGGGACATGATAGGAAAGTATAAGATACTCAGAGGGATTGACAGAGTGGACATAGACGAAATGTTCACGCGGAACAGTAACAGAACGAGGGGACATGGATGGAAGCTTGAAACTCAGATGAGTCACAGAGATGTTAGGAAGTTTTCTTTTAGCGTGAGAGTAGTGGGAAAATGGAATGCACTTCAGGAACAGGTTGTGGAAGCAAATACTATTCACAATTTTAAAACCAGGTATGATAGGGAAATGGGACAGGAGTCATTGCTGCAAACAACCGATGCTCGAAAGGCGGGATCCAAGAGTCAATGCTCGATCCTGCAGACACAACTACGTGAGTACAACTAGGTGAGTACACACACACACACACACACACACACACACACACACACACACACACACACACACACACACACACACACACACACACACACACACACACACACACACACACACACACACGCCACACACACACACACACATACTGGTACAGGGGCCTTGTAGCCTGGTGGATAGCGCGCAGGATTCGTAATTCTGTGGCGCGGGTTCGATTCCCGCACGAGGCTGAAACAAATGGGCAAAGTTTCTTTCACCCTGAATGCCCCTGTTACCTAGCAGTGAATAGGTACCTGGGAGTTAGTCAGCTGTCACGGGCTGCTTCCTGGGGTGTGTGTGTGTGTGTGTGTGGGGTGTGGAAAAAAAAAAAAAGTAGTTAGTAAACAGTTGATTGACAGTTGAGAGGCGGGCCGAAAGAGCAAAACTCAACCCCCGTAAAAACACAACTAGTAAACTGGCCTGAACTACAGGCCAGTATCCTTGACTTGTATACCATGCAAGGTGATGGAGAAGATCGTGAGAAAAAACCTGGTAGCACATCTGGAGAGAAGGGACTTCGTGACAAATCGACAACATGGGTTCAGGGAGGGTAAATCTTGCCTTACTGGCTTAATAGAATTCTATGATCAGGTGACACAGAATAAGCAAGAAAGAGAGGGCTGGGCGGACTGAATTTTCTTGGATTGTCGGAAAGCCTTTGACACAGTACCGCATAAGAGGCTGGTACATAAGCTGGAGAGACAGGCAGGTGTAGCTGGTAAGGTGCTCCAGTGGATAAGGGAGTACCTAAGCAATAGGAAGCAGAGAGTAACGGTGAGGGGTGAGACCTCTGATTGGCGTGAAGTCACCAGTGGAGTCCCACAGGGCTCTGTACTCGGTCCTATCTTGTTTCTGATATATGTAAATGATCTCCCGGAGGGTATAGATTTATTTCTCTCAATGTTTTCGGATGATGAAAAAATTATGAGAAGGATTAAGACAGAAGAGGACTGTTTGAGGCTTCAAGAAGACCTAGGCAAACTGAAGGAATTGTCGAACAAGTGGTTATTAGAGTTCAACCCAACCAAATGTAATGTAATGAAGATAGGTGTAGGGAGCAGGAGGCCAAATACAAGGTATCATCTGGGAGAGGAAATCCTTCAGGAGTCAGAGAAAGAAAAAGACTTGGGAGTTGATATCACGCCAGACCTGTCTCCTGCAGCACATATCAAGAGGATAACATCAGCGGCATATGCCAGGCTGGCCAACATACGAACGGCATTCAGAAATTTGTGTAAAGAATCATTCAGAACTTTGTATACCACATATGTCAGGCCAATTCTGGAGTATGCAGCCCCAGCATGGAGTCCATATCTAGTCAAGGATAAGACTAAACTGGAAAAGGTTCAAAGATTTGCCACCAGACTAGTACCTGAGCTGAGAGGTATGAGCTACGAGGAGAGACTGCGGGAATTGAACCTCACTTCGCTGGAAGACAGAAGAGTTAGGGGGGACATGATCACTACATTCAAGATTCTGAAGGGAATTGATAGGGTAGATAAAGACAGTCTATTTAACACAAGGGGAACACGCACAAGGGGACACAGGTGGAAACTGAGCGCCCAAATGAGCCACAGAGATATTAGAAAGAACTTTTTTAGTGTCAGAGTGGTTGACAAATGGAATGCATTAGGAAGTGATGTGGTGGAGGCTGACTCCATACACAGTTTCAAGTGTAGATATGATAGAGCCCGATAGGCTCAGGAATCTGTACACCTGTTGATTGACGGTTGAGAGGCGGGACAAAAGAGCCAGAGCTCAACCCCCTCAAGCACAACTAGGTGAGTACAACTAGGTGAGTACACACACACATACACACACACACACACACACACACACTGGTGATTACTAATGATTGGGTGCGTTAGTCCTAACTTCCGGGATATTTGTGGTGTCTGGTGAGAGCCGAGGCGGACACTATATATAAGTGACAAACAGTTACAGAGCGGAATGGACGCTGACCAAACACAGCGGGTGTCTCGGAGCGGCGGTGCGCCTCAATGTAAATATATATGTTATCACTAATATTTCTCCAGAGGATATATTAATGTTGTGATCAACTGCTGGTGTTATGCCAGGAGACAACTCGGTGTTGTAGTTACAGTTTCTGGCGAGAACACCGTGTGTGACAACTTTATCACTCTCCTGCTGCACGCTGTGATACTCTTCCTCCTGGACACCCTGCATACCCTCACCCTCCACTATACATGTGGGTGCACGCCACCTCTTGTTGTAGTCTAAGAAACCAGCATGAACAACCCAATTATATACGTCTCAGAAAACACTGGTGTGTTGACCTGTATCTCAGCTCTGCAACAACTGCCACATAACGTCAACATTTAAAATAATTATGAGTCGCAGTTGTGTTATCAGATTCTCAGTGTCGGGAAAAATTACTTTTATAATCTTCCGCCAATTTTCTGTAAACCGACCAGCACAGACAGACACCAGGCTGACGTGAGACCGGGGAGGAAGCTGAGGACACCTGTTACCTCGCCCACACCAGTGACAGCCTTCAGTATAGGCGCCATAACACAGGAATATCTTTGTTACCATATTATTCACCACACACTCACACCTCCACTATTGGATGAGAGGGGTGAGTATAGGGGTTTACTTGGTAAGGGCCCCAAGGGGTGAAACATGGGTGGAGGGTGAAGGCCCGTAGGGTGGGAATACAAGGGTGAAGGGTGAGGGACCCTTGAGTGGGATACGTGGGTGAAGGGTGAGGGTCCCTAGGGTGGGATACAGGGATAAAGAGTGAGGGACCCTCTAGGGTGGGACATAGGGGGTGGAGAGTGATGGCCCCTAGGGTGGGATTCAGGGGTGGAGGGTGAGGGCCGCTAGTGTGGGATAAAGGGACAAAGAGTGAGGACCCCCTAGTGTGGGATACAGGGGTGGAGGGTGAGGGCCCCTAGGGTAGGAGACAGGGGTGGAGGGTGAGGGCCCCTAGTGTGGGATACAGGGGTGGAGGGTGAGGGCCCCTAGTGTGGGATACAGGGGTGGAGGGTGAAGGCCCCAGGTGTGGGATACAAGGTTGGAGGGTGAGGGCCCCTAGTGTGGGATACAGGGGTGGAGGGTGAGGGCCCCTAGTGTGGGATACAGGGGTGGAGGGTGAGGGCCCCTAGTGTGGGATACAGGGGTGGAGGGTGAGGGCCCCTAGTGTGGGATACAGGGGTGGAGGGTGAGGGCCCCTGGGGTAGGAGACAGGGGTGGAAAGTGATGGGCCCTAGTGTGGGATACAGGGGTGGAGGGTGAGGGCCCCTAGTGTGGGATACAGGGGTGGATCGAGGGTGAGGGGCCCCTAGTGTGGGGTACAGGGGTGAAGAGTGAGGGGCCCAATGGGGCTGCATTTTCCTGGACAAGAAGAATAAGTAAGGGCGAGGCTGCGGCCCGGGACGCAAGAGTAAGGGCGAGGCTGCGGCCCAGGACGCAAGAGTAAGGGCGAGGCTGCAGCCCGGGACGCAAGAGTAAGGGCGAGGCTGCAGCCCGGGACGCAAGAGTAAGGGCGAGGCTGCAGCCCGGGACGCAAGAGTAAGGGCGAGGCTGCAGCCCGGGACGCAAGAGTAAGGGCGAGGCTGCAGCCCCGGACGCAAGAGTAAGGGCGAGGCTGCAGCCCGGGACGCAAGAGTAGGGGCGAGGCTGCGGCCCGGGACGCAAGAGTAGGGGCGAGGCTGCAGCCCGGGACGCAAGAGTAGGGGCGAGGCTGCGGCCCGGGACGCAAGAGTAGGGGCGAGGCTGCAGCCCGGGACGCAAGAGTAGGGGCGAGGCTGCGGCCCGGGACGCAAGAGTAGGGGCGAGGCTGCGGCCCGGGACGCAAGAGTAGGGGCGAGGCTGCGGCCCGGGACGCAAGAGTAGGGGCGAGGCTGCAGCCCGGGACGCAAGAGTAGGGGCGAGGCTGCAGCCCGGGACGCAAGAGTAGGGGCGAGGCTGCAGCCCGGGACGCAAGAGTAGGGGCGAGGCTGCAGCCCGGGACGCAAGAGTAGGGGCGAGGCTGCGGCCCGGGACGCAAGAGTAGGGGCGAGGCTGCAGCCCGGGACGCAAGAGTAGGGGCGAGGCTGCAGCCCGGGACGCAAGAGTAGGGGCGAGGCTGCGGCCCGGGACGCAAGAGTAGGGGCGAGGCTGCGGCCCGGGACGCAAGAGTAGGGGCGAGGCTGCAGCCCGGGACGCAAGAGTAGGGGCGAGGCTGCGTCCCGGGACGCAAGAGTAGGGGCGAGGCTGTGGCCCGGGACGCAAGAGTAGGGGCGAGGCTGCGGCCCGGGACGCAAGAGTAGGGGCGAGGCTGCAGCCCGAGACGCAAGAGTAGGGGCGAGGCTGCGTCCCGGGACGCAAGAGTAGGGGCGAGGCTGTGGCCCGGGACGCAAGAGGAAGTAAGGGCGAGGCTGCGGCCTGGGACGCAAGAGTAGGGGCGAGGCTGCGGCCCGGGACGCAAGAGGAAGTAAGGGCGAGGCTGTGACAAGGACGCAAGAGTAAGTGAGGGCGAGGCAGCGGCCCGGGACGCAAGAGGAAGTAAGGGCGAGGCTGTGGCCTGGGACGCAAGAGTAGGGGCGAGGCTGCGGCCCGGGACGCAAGAGGAAGTAAGGGCGAGGCTGCGGCCCGGGACGCAAGAGGAAGTAAGGGCGAGGCTGTGACAAGGACGCAAGAGTAAGTGAGGGCGAGGCAGCGGCCCGGGACCCAAGAGGAAGTAAGGGCGAGGCTGCGGCCCTGGGACGCAAGAGTAAGTAAGGGCGAGGCTGCGGCCTGGGACGCTAGAGTAGAGGCGAGGCTGAGGCTCAGGACGCAATAGTAAGTAAGGGTGAGGCAGCGGCCCAGGACGCAAGAGTAAATAAGGGCGAGGCTGCGGCCCAGGACGCAATAGTAAGTAAGGGTGAGGCTGCGGCCCAGGACGCAATAGTAAGTAAGGGTGAGGCTGCGGCCCAGGACGCAATAGTAAGTAAGGGTGAGGCTGCGGCCCAGGACGCAATAGTAAGTAAGGGTGAGGCAGCGGCCCAGGACGCAAGAGTAAATAAGGGCGAGGCTGCGGCCCAGGACGCAATAGTAAGTAAGGGTGAGGCAGCGGCCCAGGACGCAATAGTAAGTAAGGGTGAGGCAGCGGCCCAGGACGCAAGAGTAAATAAGGGCGAGGCTGCGGCCCAGGACGCAAGAGTAAGTAAGGGTGAGGCAGCGGCCCAGGACGCAATAGTAAGTAAGGGTGAGGCAGCGGCCCAGGACGCAATAGTAAGTAAGGGTGAGGCAGCGGCCCAGGACGCAATAGTAAGTAAGGGTGAGGCAGCGGCCCAGGACGCAAGAGTAAATAAGGGCGAGGCTGCGGCCCAGGACGCAAGAGTAAGTAAGGGTGAGGCTTTGGCCCAGAATGCAAGAGTAAGTAAGGGCGAGGTTGCAACCCGGGACGCATGAGGAAGTAAGGGCGAGGCTGCAACCCGGGACGCATGAGGAAGTAAGGGCGAGGCTGCAACCCGGGACGCATGAGGAAGTAAGGGCGAGGCTGCAACCCGGGACGCATGAGGAAGTAAGGGCGAGGTTGCAACCCGGGACGCATGAGGAAGTAAGGGCGAGGCTGCAACCCGGGACGCATGAGGAAGTAAGGGCGAGGCTGCAACCCGGGACGCATGAGGAAGTAAGGGCGAGGCTGCAACCCGGGACGCATGAGGAAGTAAGGGCGAGGCTGCGGCCCAGGACGCAAGAGTAAGTAATGGCGAGGCTGCTGCCCTGGACGCAAGAGGAAGGAGAGAAAAAGTGGGAAAAATGCCCAACTAATCTCCAAAGTTACACAAAGCAGGAGCAAGTTCTTACAAATATATTAACTCTTAACTGAAAAGAAGTGTAGAGAATGTTTTTACCCCCAGAGAGTCGAAGACTCGGGCACCGCTGGATACTTCAAGAGAGAATGTCTTTCTCTCGCTCTCTCTCTCTCCAAAGTTGGAGACAACTGACACTTGGAGCTGCATGTATTGCGAGTGTCATGCATACACCCGCCTTACACACGACTCGTAAGTCGTGGGAGATCAATTCCCATGCCCTATTTAAGTTGGTGTGGCTCCTAATTCCTCAACGAATGATTCCAATATAAACTGAAATGTATGTTTAAATGTCTACAGAGTGTTATCATTAGATTTCCAGCTGTTGCGATGTAGTCCAATCTTCTACTGGACGCACTGCAGCAGCATGTAGGTTTTATAGAAATAATACTTGCACAAAGACTGTCAGTGCCAGGTTAAACAACTGGCTGACCTCCACACAAGCAGAACTAGCAGCATTACAACTAGCTACCAATACATTAAAAAAAACTTTGGAGGTTATCTTATCTTGAGGTTATCTTGAGATGATTTCGGGGCTTTCTAGTGTCCCCGTGGCCCGGTCCTCGACCAGGCCTCCACCCCCAGGAAGCAGCCCGTGACAGCTGACTAACACCCAGGAACCTATTTTTCTGGTAGGTAACAGGGGCATAGGGTGAAAGAAATTCTGCCCATTGTTTCTCGCCGGCGCCTGGGATCGAACCCAGGACCACAGGATCACAAGTCCAGCGTGCTGTCCGCTCGGCCGACCGGCTCCGACCGGCTTGGAGGAGGAATAATATTATAAAGTCTGCTCTGCAAGCAATCGAAAACTCCTCCATTGCGTGCAACAAAGATGAATTTAAATTAGATCTAGGTATCCCCATCTCTGCTGTCAAAACTGTATTGGTCCAAACACTCAGGTCTGATAGAAAAGAAATTACTGACTCCCAACGACCTGAAAATACTGGTATAAAAAGCTATGATTTGTTCAGATCTGAAACCTACATCTATGGGCAGCACAAAATATCCACCAGACTGTGCGACACAGTGGTTGCAGGGATCAGGTTTGGTTACCGTTATCTGTGGCAGGTGGCTACCTGTGACGGATCTCCCAATCCTGAGCACTCCAGGTGCAAACTCTGTGTGCAGGAACTGCGGCATGATCTCCCACACTAAATCACCGAATGCCCAGTTATTAGACTTTTCAGGCCAGTTGGTATGAGGTACCTGGAGCTTTGCAATTACTTTATTCACTCTCGTATTCTTGAAGATATCCTCACAGCCGGTCGGCCGAGCGGACAGCACGCTGCACTTGTGATCCTGTGGTCCTGGGGTTCGATCCCAGGCGCCGGCGAGAAACAATGGGCAGAGTTTCTTTCACCCTATGCCCCTGTTACCTAGCAGTAAAATAGGTACCTGGGTGTTAGTCAGCTGTCACGGGCTACTTCCTGGGGGTGGAGGCCTGGTCAAGGACCGGGCCGCGGGGACACTGAAGCCCCGAAATCAACTCAAGATAACCACAGTGTACCCAAAATTTGCCAGTGCAGGCTACTAAACATATGGCCCTGTATGACTAACCATCCTGCGAGATGGGACTTTTATTACCACTGCTACCTTATTCACTCTTGTGTTTATGATGCATCCGGAGACTGCCAGTGCAGACTGCTTATCACATGCCTCTGTATGACTAACCATCCTGAGTGATGGGGATTTTTTAGCATCACCTAGTTAGCTTTTTTGACACACTGTACTCTACTTCATATAGTCTAGGGTAGCTGCACAAATGCAGATGTACCTCATGAATTAATAAAAAAAATGTTGCCGATGTTTAATGATGATATTCGAACCCCTGTTGGAATCAGACCCAACTATGGGATGGGTCAACCCAAGTATCGCATTTCCAAAAGGGTCGCTCATGTTGGAATACACGAACGCCGAAAGAATATCGTTGAAAACATCTTGATAACTTATTAATCCAAAATTATTTATTAGCCAGAAGAAAGATTGAAATGGGATCTATATGTGAAACCTCTACCAGACAAATATTTTAAGTAAAACCGAAAATATTTGTAGATGTATAAGAGTGGCAGTTTTTATCGCTCGTCGAGCTCGAAACTCCCAGTATTCATCTCAGAACAATGCTTATTTCACGCAGATTCCTTAATAAACGTAAGCGTTTTATATGTCGCAAGAAAGATAGAATTATAAGCTTCCTTTTAAATACCTTACTATGGGCATATTTAAATTTAAAGCAAAGATACGTGTATTTTTATAATCGCCGAGCTCCGACCCTGGACAGATCGATCGATGGAGCAACTCTCTCTCAGAACCATGTTTATTTCACGTAAATATGTAAATAACAGTAAATATTTTGTATGCTTCAAGAAAGCTAGGAATATAAGGTTCATTTAAAACACTTTACCATAGATATACTTAAAGTTCTAATGAAGATTCATGTGTTTTAATAATCGCCGAGCTCCGACCCCAACACACACACTGATCGACAGAGCAACTCTCTATCAAAACAATGTTTATTTTTCGTAAATTCGTTAATAAACATAAATGTTTTATATATCTTAAGAAAGCTAGAAATATATGCTTCCTTTTAAATACATTACAATAGAAATATTTAAACCTCAAGTGAAGATACAAATATTTTTATAGTGGCGTTCAGTAGCTTGTCGGGAATGGAGTGCAGACGCCTACACACTTGCCAATATATTGTGTAATTAACAAAGATACGCCAATAAACCTAAAATATTACATGCCTCCAGGAAGACTAAACTATAATCGTTAATGTGAATGCATCAAAGGAAATATATCATGTTGGAGACCAAAGATATAGCAATTTTAATTTAAGTTTCGACTCTCACGTGGGCGAGAGATGGGGCGACTCTCACGTGGGCGAGAGATGGGGCAACTCTCACGTGGGCGAGAGATGGGGCGACTCTCACGTGGGGGAGAGATGGGGCGACTCTCACGTGGGCGAGAGATGGGGCGATTCTCGCCCCATCTATTGGAGATTCTGTCCATCTAAAGACCCAAAGCTACTCAAACCGTCCTAGCATTACGGAAGTAATGAAGTAATATGGTAAATTTACTTACTATAATGTTGGTGCTTTATGCAGAACATGAGAAAACATAATTTTACTCTGAAAAAATATCATTTCATAACAAAATAAGATGTAAATATGTAATATCAAAGAAAGTCGATGGTCCAAGCAACAATGTCGTGGAGCGACTTATCCAAGATATAGTGTTGTCTGGAAAATGTTTAGTGGCATATCAGCCTTCTGTACATAGTGATCCAATCGTCGCACTTCTCTGCTCAAATTATAGCAAATTTAATTTATGATGTTAACAAGTAGAATGAGTATTTTTAATCAAATTTAACATAACTATTTAGAAAACATTAAATATTTAAAAAAAATAGATATCTGGAAGTTAAATCGACTCCATAGAACAATAGTTTTGTTATAGATACTAATCGTTATTTGTTGGTGTCCGTTCGCTACTTAAACTACCCTGTATTGTACTTATTTAAAATCTTCGTTTCTTCCACATGGTACACCAAACCTTACACGCTCTCTGATTTCTGTTTAATAGCGAGAAATAAAGCTTATGATTGCTTTATTTGTGATTATAGATTCACAAATAAAGCTTATGATTGTATACGTTATCAAAAAAACAGTGACAAAGTCATTTTTGCGTTTTAATCACAGAGATTACATCTTATTGAGTTTAGTTTAGTTCGTTTATTATGCACCCCATACCCATCTTGTGGGCGGTAGTGGAAAGAGTTACAGAGGCACATAATGGGCTCAGGGACTGAACCCCACAATACATTTAGTTAAGCAAGTTACAGTCTTGATGAGCTAGTTACAAAATTCAGTATAAATCGTCACAACGTCAATGGGTTCGAGATCAACCACAAGTACAGTTTCTAAATTAAGCAACTGACATATGTGGAGAGCTAGTGTCACAATTGATATGTTTGTCCTGCACACCGCCCCCCCCATCCAGTGGGCAGCGGTGGATAGGTTACAATCGCTTTGTTACTACCTACAGTTAGCAAACTGGGGATATTTGGCTAAAATTTATGGTAGCAGATCATTTTGAATTAAATATTTACACATCGTTGGAACATTTGTAAAGAGGAATGATATTCATATTTTAAAGCAGGTTCCTTGACCGTCGCTCCACCTATTAATAGGAACTAATTTTTGTTTGTTATTAACAAGCTTAGGTATATTCAGCAATGTGCTGCTACCCTGTTCTATATGAAAGATTACACAGTATATATCAAAAACTAGCTATAATTTCATCTAATATTCCTATCACACAGGATGGTTAGCTATACATGGAATCAGGGATAAAATACCAGCTTCAATAAAAAAAAAATCAACTCTGACTAACAATCAGGTGAGAACATAAAATGAAAAGCCCATTAGCAAAAGCCCTATTAGCAATAGCCCTATTAGCCCCCATTAGCAAAATCTAGATACAGCATAAATACGAATATCTTCCAATATTCCTAAGTGTATGAAGCAATTACATAGCTCAAAGTACCTCATACCATTTGGCCTGAATCACTTATAACAGAGCAATCAGAGATATAGTGTTGGAGAGTGTGTCCCAGCTTTGGTTCACATAGTTTACAATAGGAATGTTCACCATTGGGGGCATTCATTACCTGCAGCCTGCGATAGATATCGATATCCCAGCCTAATTCTTGAAATTACAGTGTCACACTGTCTAGTGGATATTTTATGCTGCCCGTTCCTATCGGTTCTAAACATGTCATAGCTCTTTATACTCGTGCTTTCTGGCTTTTGTGTGTCAGTGACTGGGCTTCTGTCTTCCCTAATTACCAAAAATATTGCGGCATTTACAGAAGAGATTGGAATGCCCATATCCAACTCAATTTCAGGCTTATCACATTCAGTTTTAGCTGCCTTGTTTGTGTCATCATGCTGGACTACACCTATATGGGAAGGTATCCATACAAATGAGACTTTGTAACTCCTACTCTTTGCAATAATAATGTTGTATATAATGAATGTTACAACTACAACCATCTGAAGATCAATATTTTATCTATATAATGTAATAAACGAAAGTTTTCTATGTCAACAGAAAGGCAGAAATATAAGCTACATTTTAAATACTTTGTCATAAATATAACTGAAGTGAAAGCATAGATATATGCATTTGTATAGCTACTTGATAGTTTACAGATACTCGATGGCTGGCTCTGAGAGTGTGAAGCCCTTCACACCAGCCAATAAATTGTGTAATTAGTTTCCATATATGCTAATGAACCTTAAAATCTATATGTCAGAAGGAAGTAAGATGTAGACGTTAGTGTGACAACATTTCAATAAATATATGTCTTAATTTAAGTTAAATAAATAATACCACCCTATCGCCGGTATCCGGACACATGAGAGCTACCTATGAATCAGTGTCCAGCCAGGCGGGGATCACAGGTTGCACAGTACTGATAAATTATGAAATTCAAAGAGATGCACTGATAAGCATTAATGTTTTATATATTATTAAAAATACAAATATAAACTTTGTTTCAAACGTTAAATGTAACAATATTTCAGTATGTATAATATAAGCATAGTATATATAATTCTGTATATACTATATATAATAAGTTATTGTATATTTACCAATATTAGTATAAGAACCAAGATATATTTATGATTTAACGATTTACCTTAAAGTTGCAATGATACCCCTAATTGCACACTTTCATCATCATATTCAGAAAGAAATTAACTTATAAAATTTAAGTCACCTTAATACACAAAACAGAAGTAAAGATATATACTGTATGTATATTATTTATGATGCGAGATTGATGTCTAGGTGAAATATGGTTGAAACAGTCAGATTATATATGTCAGCCACAAGCAAGTAATTATCAAAATAAGGCGTCAAACTGAGGATTGTCATCCACAAGTACAGCCACACTTACCTTTATTATAAACCTTAATATATTCTATATCATCAGAAACTCGGAAACATACAATATATTTCCAAGTTTGTTTTATTAAATTATATATTTTGAAAACAGAGATGTATTCTAGTTTACCTAATATAGAGCATGAATACCACAGACTCATCGTGCGAGTTGAAGTTTATTCTGCACTACATACTTATTCTGTGAGTCTCAGTGTATTTTGAGCTGCATACTCATATTCTTAATGTGAGTCTTAGTTTATTGTGCACCATATACTCGTCCTGAGGCTTAGATTACTGTACACCCCTTAGTCATCATGTCTTCCAAGGGGTCCGTGTAATTGCCCAGAGCTAATTACCCCCGAGGACCACAGGCCTCCTCCGGTTGGTCGTTTGGTCTACCAGGTTGTTTGACGCGGCTGTCATTTACACACGTTACATTATATGCAGATAAATAATCAATCATTTACTATAACATTAGTAGTATGGAAAATTACGATGTAGCCTGTACCCTCCATTTTGGGATGGAGGGGTTTCGGCCACGTCGAATGTTGTGATAACGTTGCGGAAACGTTTGGGGCAACATAGGGTGGTTGGAGGGGACGTGTTGCCAGATGTACGATAAATATAGGAGGAGAGAGAGTAGTTTAAGGTTGTGTGAAAGTTGTGTGAGAACGTTGTTAAGCTGAACTAAGTGGGTTTTTTTTTGTTTGAAGAAGAAAAAGTAAGACTGTGATTGGCTGAGAGATGAATGGGAGGAGCTAGAAGTGTTCTAGTGTAGTGAGTGTAGTCGTAAAAAGGTAGAGAGAACGTCGTGCAGCTTATTTTGTTTTGTTTTGAAACTGAGAAGAAAGAGTGTGAATGGAGAAGCGAGTTGTGGGAGGAGTCTGAAGTCGGAAGATGCAGGTGAGTGGGTGATAGGAACATAAAGTTAGTAAGCTCCTCTCCCCTGACTTTTTGACAGCGAGATCGAGATTGTTTAGGGGAGCGGATGTGTTTTTAGGAGCATGGTGAGAAGATGAAACATAGGATGAGAACAATATAGAATACAGGAAGAAGGTTTAAAGAGGGAGAGAGTAAAGGAAGCAACAGGAGGAAGAAGAGGAGAAGGAGCCGTAACAAACCTAAAGGAGGAGCAGCAGGAGCAAGGGGGAGGGGGGGGAGGGAGACGGGGGAGAGGGGGTAGAAGCAAGAGAAGGAGGAGAAGGAGCTGTAATAAAAACATCCTGAAGGAATAGGTCGAGCATAAGTTAAGAAGCTTAAAGGTTAAGAAGCATAAGTTAAGGTCGAGCATAAGTTAAGGTCGAGCATAAGTTAAGAAGCTACACAGTAAAAATAATGTAAACTTACGTAAGCATAGCGGAGCGGAGCGTCGTGATGAGGTGTTTCTCCCACAAGTTACAAACAATTACTGATCAAAGATTGTCCGCCCATGTCAAGTATAAGTGATTAGCTGCCGCCTCACTAATAGTTCACCGCAGGATGACCGTTACCTTTTGTCTCAGCCACGAGCGCGCTCGGTGGTAGTCAGACAGAGCGGCTCATTTAGGAGGAAGAATATATATATATATATATATATATATATATATATATATATATATATATATATATATATATATATATATATATATATATATATATATATATATATATATATATATATGTCGTACGTAGTAGCCAGAACGCACTTCTCAGCCTACTATGCAAGGCCCGATTTGCCTAATAAGCCAAGTTTTCATGAATTAATGTTTTTTTCGACAACCTAACCTACCTAACCTAACCTAACCTAACTTTTTTGGCTACGTAACCTAACCTAACCTATAAAGATAGGTTAGGTTAGGTTAGGTAGGGTTGGTTAGGTTCTGTCATATATCTACGTTAATTTTAACTCCAATAAAAAAAAATTGACCCCATACATAATGAAATGGGTAGCTTTATCATTTCATAAGAAAAAAAATAGAGAAAATATATTAATTCAGGAAAACTTTGCTTATTAGGCAAATCGGGGCTTGCATAGTAGGCTGAGAAGTGAGTTCTGGCTACTAGGTACGACATATATATATATATATGTTACAACAGTTTTGGATGAGGTGAACAAAACATTCAATACAGGATAGAACACGAAACAATGGGTATTGAAGGTAAGAATGGAAGTAATTGCAGAGGGCCTATTGGCCCATATTTCTTGATGCTTCTAAATGGTGCGGAGTCTTGAAGTGGGTACAATTCTACCTACTTCAAAACTCCGCTTCTTCAAGACTTCAAGACAAGAAGTCTTGAAGTGGGTAGAATTCTACCCACTTCAAGACTATATATGGGTCAATAGGGTCAATATGGCCCTCTGCAAATATGGGTCAATAGGCCCTCTGCAATTACTTCCATTCTTACCTTCAATACCCATTGTTTCGTGTTCTATCCTGTGTTGAAAGTTTTGTTCACCTCATCCAAAACTGTTGTAACATATCACCTCACCCAAAATGCGGGTATACAATGAAAAATGAAAGCTGTTTAAATCATAGCATAAGTAAGAACTCTGTTTAGTGTTTGCAGGTAATAGTTGTGTGTGTGTGTAAACTAAGTCTTTGAAAATGAAATAAGTTATTACGAAACGCATTCATGTGTCACGTCAGACTAGAAATAAAAATGAATTGTGGAGAACTGATTTTTCAATTACGATCGACAGTGAAAAGAAACATAAGAAATATTGAGAAAATTCGTGTTAGAATTATTAATCTTACTTTTTCGGTCATACTTATTAATATATATATATATATATATATATATATATATATATATATATATATATATATATATATATATATATATATATATATATATATATATATATATATATATATATATATATATATTAGTATATTTTGCTAGCAGTCTTTCCTGTAGACATATATTATTAAATATGACCGAAAAAGTAAGATTAATAATTCTAACACGAATTTTCTCAATCTTTCGTACATCTCTTTTCACTGTTGGTGGTAATTCAAAAATCAATTCTCCAAAATTCATTTTTATTTCTAGTCTGACGCGACACTTGAGCGCGTTTCGTAAAACTTATTACATTTTCAAAGAATTTAGTTTAAACATACACAACTGAATAGAACTTACACATCTCCGATTTGTTTATATCTACATTTGAGTGAGGTGGATGGGGTGAGGTGGTATTTAATAAGGTATTAATTTCATCAACACAAGACAGAACACGAAACAATGGGTATTGAATAGAAGTGATTGTAGAAAGCCTATTGGTCCATATTTCTTGATGCTTCTATATTGGAGCGGAGTCTTGAGGTAGGTAGAATATAGTTGTGCATTAATTGGCTGTTGATTGCTGGTGTTGACTTTTTGATGTGTAGTGCCTCGCAAACGTCAAGCCGCCTGCTATCGCTTTATCTATTGATGATTTCTGTGTTGTTTACTAGGATTTCTCTGGCGATGGTTTGGTTGTGGGAAGAGATTATATGTTCTTTAGTGGAGCCCTGTTGCTTATGCATCGTTAAACGCCTTGAAAGAGATGTTGTTGTCTTGCCTATATAGTGGGTTTTTTGGAGCTTACAGTCCCCAAGTGGGCATTTGAAGGCATAGACGACGTTGGTCTCTTTTAAAGCGTTCTGCTTTGTGTCTGGAGAGTTTCTCATGAGTAGGCTGGCCGTTTTTCTGGTTTTATAGTAAATCGTCAGTTGTATCCTCTGATTTTTGTCTGTAGGGATAACGTTTCTATTAACAATATCTTTCAGGACCCTTTCCTCCGTTTTATGAGCTGTGGAAAGAAGTCCTGTAAAATAGTCTAATAGGGGGTATAGGTGTTGTGTTGGTTGTCTCTTCAGAGGTTGCATGGCGTTTCACTTTCCTTCTTATGATATCTTCGACGAAACCATTGGAGAAGCCGTTGTTGACTTGGATCTGCCTTACCCTACAGAGTTTTTCGTCGACTTGCTTCCATTCTGAGCTGTGGCTGAGAGCACGGTCGACATATGCGTTAACAACACTCCTCTTGTACCTATCTTGGCAGTCGCTTTTGGCATTTAGGCACATTCCTATGTTCGTTTCCTTAGTGTAGACTGCAGTGTGGAAACCTCTGCTCTTTTCCATGACTGTTACATCTAGAAAGGGCAGCTTCCCATCCTTTTCCATCTCGTAAGTGAAACGCAGCACGGAACTCCGCTCAAATGCCTCCTTCAGCTCCTGCAGATGTCTGACATCAGGTACCTGTGTAAAAATGTCGTCAACATACCTGCAGTATATGGCCGGTTTCAAGTTCATGTCGACTAAGACATTTTGCTCGATGGTACCCATGTAGAAGTTTGCAAACAGGACACCTAGGGGAGAACCCATGGCGACCCCATCTACTTGCTTATACATGTGCCCATCCGGGCTCAAGAAAGGTGCCTCTTTAGTACAAGCTTGGAGTAGTTTCCTTAGGATATTTTCTGGTATGTCAAGAGGAGTACAGGCTGGATCACGATACACTCTGTCGGCTATCATCCCGATTGTCTCGTCCACTGGTACGTTGGTGAACAGCGATTCTACGTCCAACGAGGCTCTTATTCCTGTGGCCCGTGTGCCCCGCAGTAAGTCAACAAATTCCTTTGGCGACTTCAGGCTGAAGGCGCAAGGGACATAAGGAGTCAGCAGGCCTTTGAGTCGCTTCGCTAGTCTGTACGTGGGTGTGGGTATCTGGCTAATGAGTGGCCGAAGTGGGTTTCCAGGCTTGTGTGTCTTGACATTTCCATACGCATATCCAGGTTTATATTCCCCAATAATAATGTTTAAACTAAAGTCTTTGAAACTGTAATAAGTTTTACGAAACGCGCTCAAGTGTCGCGTTAGACTAGAAATAAAAATGAACTTTGGAGAATTGATTTTTGAATTACCACCAATAGTGAAAAGAAATGTACGAAAGATTGAGAAAATTCGTGTTAGAATTATTAATCTTACTTTTTCGGTCATATTTAATAATATATATATATATATATATATATATATATATATATATATATATATATATATATATATATATATATATATTTTTTTTTTTTTTTTTTGGGGGGGGGGGAGTTTGTGAGGGTACCACCTCTGGTGCCAATGTGGGGACCCATAGCCTCGGAGAAGAAAATAAAAAGTATTCAGAGGAGACCTTGTGGTTTCCCACTGAACACCAATATTATCTTCTCCTACCACCCCCATTCTTTTGTATGTACACATATATATTTGCTTTATATGAACTTTGTTACAAACTTTGTTATATAAATATATATATATATATATATATATATATATATATATATATATATGTATATATATATAAAATATATATATATTTTGATATATTATAATAAAATATATTAATAATAATATATATTATATATTATATAATATATATTAATTATATAATATATATTATAATAAAATAAAATATATATATTTTATATATATATATATATATATATATATATATATATATATATATATCAAGCAGCCAGACAATGGGACACCATTGCACACCCTCAAGCCCGACCACAAGTCCCAAAAGACCACAAGCAGGCCCACTGGGATAGCCCCATAATGGAAAAGACTGTCACAGCAATGATTGACAACGCTGATGCTGAAAACAAAGCCCGCCTCCTAGCGGTAACAGCACCCCACGCCGGGGATTTTTTATTTGCTGTGCCCAATGCAGCCCTGGGAACTCGCCTCAGTCATGACGCTCTCCGCATTGGAGTTGCCCTTCGCCTTGCCGCCCCCATCCTCACCGAACATAGGTGCATCTGCGGAACTGCGATGGCAGACCAATATGGTCGTCATGGTCTGGTATGTCGTAAATCACAGGGTAAAATTGCAAGACATGAAGAAGTCAACGACATCATCAAGAGGAGCCTCGCCACAGCCCGCTGCCCGGCACAAAGAGAACCACACTTATCCAGACCTAACGACCCTCAGAAGCGCCCTGATGGGGTCACCTTGCTACCTTGGAAGGATGGTAAGCAAGTGGTATGGGACTACACGTGCGCTGCCACACTGGCCAGTACCTACATCCACTACAGCACACGTGAAAGCGGTGGTGCTGCTTCTTTCAGGGAATCGCAGAAAATTATTAAATACAGAGGTCTAGCACACTGCTACAGCTTTGTTCCGATCGGCTCGGAGACCCTCGGTTCGTGGGGAAAATGTGCATTGAAGTTCCTGAAGGAATTGGGGGACAAATTAATCAGCGCTACAAAAGACCAGAGAGCAAAAAGTTTCTTGTTCCAGCGCCTCAGTGTTGCGATTCAGAGGGGAAATGCCTGTTGCGTCTTGGGCACTAGTCCAACTTCAGAGGAATTCGAAGAAGTGTTTGACTTGCAACAATGATCGAACCCGTCTGTGACATTCATCAATGTTTCCCATTGTTGTGTTCTTCAAGAGATCCATAACCTTTAAGCACCTTTTTGCATTATTATTTTTGTATCAACCCATGTATATCTTGTAACCATCAAATGCATAATAAAGCACAAAAAATATTCAAGGAAGGGGGTGGTAGGAGAAAAGCACACAGAAACTGTATTGGAGGGGATCTAAACATTCCCTCTAATGCGTTATGCGTGGTTTCCTCCGAGGCTATGGGTCCCCCTTCTTCCAGCTAGAGAGAGTATATATATATATATATATATATATATATATATATATATATATATATATATATATATATATATATATATATATATATATATATATATATATAGCTGCGCTGAGCTGAGCTATATATAGCTGCGCTAATATATATATATATATATATATATATATATATATATATATATATATATATATATATATATATATATATATATATATATATATATATATATATATATATATATATATATATATATATATATGAACATGTTGTATTGAACAGAGTGAGAAGAATAGCTTGAGCTACCTCACCTCTTTGTGTGTATTTATTCATCAATAAACTTATTTGGATTTGAATTTGAAGGTGGCCCTTGAAAAGAAGTTCATATAATATAATTTTACACTTGTTTAACTTCAACACCTATAAAATGTATATAACGAAGGCGAACATGGTGGTTCATCTTCATTTTCATAACTTTTTCTACGTATCCTTTAATGTATCCGTTATTGGCAAGGACTTGAGAGTGACTGTAGTGAAGAAGGCTGCGAGAGATGGTTGTGAAGATAAATGGAGACACAGAGAGATAGAGACAGCTAGAGGTGTTATGTAATAAGGTGTTCAGCGTTAAATAACATAGATAATACAAACGCCTATAAATGAATTTTATGAACTCATTTAACTGAGCTAAAATTATGTTTTGAAAGAAGAAAAATAAGAAACGATTTAATACATATATTTAAATTGTCAAAAAAATATGTCAATCTTGAATCTTGATTATGTTAAAATATTGTTTAACTTTAATACACGACATTGACCATAAAGTATCGGGCAAACGCACAAATAACTCCAACTCTGCTAAATTGTGAAAGAGCTGGCAATAGATGGTTGTGTAGGAAAATTTATACTGTTGTTTCAATAAAGAAACCAAGCAATACAATATCATCCAATGAAAACTCGAACAAATCTACGGAATAGTGTTTCTGAATGAAAGATATTTGTTGCATCTATCTAGGACAGCGGAAGGGGGAGTTCAAGATCACTAGATGTAACTAGTGATAGACTTTTTAGGCTTATAACTACTAGAAAAACGGGGTGCAAATGTGTACGGAACGGTCGCATCCATTCTTTAAGAGGTTTATTAGGAATGGAATTGTTTTGATGCAATAATATGGGGAAATTATGGAATAGTAACAATTATTTGATAATGGCGAGAATATAGGGCAAGCCTAATGATCACAAATGCACCAAATTCATCGTTATTAAATAGCACCAATGTTTGAATTAAGAGCATTTGTTAAGACATATTTCAAAGACATTACAACAATCTCACAAACATGGATGAATGTAGGTACCAAGAATAAATTAGCAGACTAATAAAGTAAAGGGATTGTGTAATGTAGTTATCAGCACAGTCGACTCAACAGAAAGAAATCCTTATCGTTTATCTTCTGGAACCTCGTTTAGTCGACAGCTTTTTGGTTGCCGTCAACGGAAACCAAATCATAAGTTACAAATCTGCACACAGAAATAACATCACCTGAGAGCAGAAGAAATTTCAGGATTTGCAAAAATAACGCCACTGAAATGCAAAGGTGCAATTGGCACACTGAGAACTCGATCAACATCAAAGGTTAAGACTTTTCAACACTCTTCCTCCACATATCCAAGTCATAACTGGCCGACCTCTCGCAGAGTTCAAAAGAGAACTTGAAACCTTCAAAGGATTCCTGATCAGCGAGGCTGTCTCGTATGTCGGGTTGCGAGCAGCCGCATCGAACAGCCTGGTTGGCCAGGCCACCAACCAAGAGGCCAGAGGGGTCTCGTAGCCTGGTGGATAGCGCACAGGACTCGTAATTCTGTGGCGCGGGTTCGATTCCCGCACGAGGCAGAAACAAATGGGCAAAGTTTCTTTCACCCTGAATGCCCCTGTTACCTAGCAGTAAATAGGTACCTGGGTGTTAGTCAGCTGTCACGGGCTGCTTCCTGGGGGTGGAGGCCTGGTCGAGCACCGGGCCGCGGGGACACTAAAGCCCCGAAATCATCTCAAGATAACTTCAAGAAGCCAGGTCGGAGACCGGGCCGCGGGAATGTTGATCGTGGGAATCATCGACAGGTAATCAAGAGCACATCGTTCACACCAAATATGACAGTGCTAGAGCGGGAATTAAGAGAGAGGTAAATTTGGTAATCTCTTTGAGCGGGCACACATCAGTACATGTTCTATAATAATATAACATAACCTCTCCGAGGTGATTAACATATATTATTATTTGGGAACAGTCTGCCACTGTTCTTTTATATGTCTACCACATTATTATATTATTGTTCAGGAACAGTCCTTATCTCAGTGTTTCTTTATACATTAATCAACGGACAATCAAGAACATAATGGGTGAGAGTGTACATAGAGCTCAGGAAGCAGGAATGCCTTAAAAGACACTCAGATCTACACAAATATATAATCCTAAGTCAATGTGAATGTGATTTAGGTTTTTCAATGGTAAAACAAAATAATGTATATGAAAAAAAAGTTGGGCAATTTTCACATGTAACAATTACTGAAAAATAAAAAAAAATGTTTCATAAGTATAGCATATATTACCAGGTAAATAAAACTTTTAAATACATTTCCTTATGTTTATATATCTAAATCTATAAATGAGAATATCTCTGTATGTGTCCAAGGTTGAACTCACCCAAATATTAGAGATGACACGTGGGTGGTATGGGATTGGCATAGATCGATAGGATATTGTTGAAATCAGGGATTGGTATTCCGAAGAGTATTTCATTGCAGTTTTCAGCTGCATGCCATAAGCCTCTGCATGGCAGAGTTCTCGTCCTAGCTGAACAGGATAAAACACAGACAACAACTGACACCTTCAACATATTTCTTAAGGCCAGCCGAGAGTTTAAGGAGCTAAAGGTACAGGTGTATAACCAGCACTGGGAACAGTTTTTGCAAGGCATCAATTATGGAATATCTTCATCCCAAATGTGGAATAAAATTATATAAAATTATCATTCTAGCAGTCGTCAACTTGATCACCATTCACCTGTAGACTATGCCGACATGCTGCTTCAGCAATATGCAAGCACTGCCAGTATAAGCAGCCTGCCCCTAGATGTACAACACCATCTGGCTAGTACCAAAATAAATCGTAACTTCAATATTGAAATTGCCTGTAGTGGAATAGGGCCTTATGATAACTATGACATAACCCACTTTGAAATTAAAAATACACTCAAGAAAGGTAAGACTACTTCTCCTGGAGATTATGTCATAACATGCAATACTATGAGAGTACTTGCTGAGCTGCCAAATAGCCCTTTGCTAGAATTGTTTAATCAAAGTCTAAGGCAGGGTGTCTTAATTGACCGCGGGAGACAGGGACTCATGATACTCATACCCAAGCCGAATTCACAAAAATTCAGGCCCATCTCTCTGACTTCGTGCATGTGTAAAGTTCTTCAGAGGATTATACTCGACAGACTAATGTTTCAAATTAATTAAGCCTAACCTTGATCATAACCTGTATGGTTTCCTTCTTGGAAGAAGCATTCTAACTTGCATTGCTGAATATTTTATTAGAGAGGGACCAAGCTCTCAAGCGGCATTTATAGACTTCCAAACTGCTTTTGATACCGTAAACAGAGAAATAATCTTAAAACAACTAGCTTCTTTTGGAGTTAAGGGAAGACTGTTGATATGGCTCAGCGGTTACCTGAGTAATAGAACCGCCTCAGTTATTTTCAAGGGGTTCAAAAGTAAACATTGTGCACCATTTGAGTTGGATACCAAACCAAAGAGTTGGTTTGTGAAGTACACGCAAATACTTTAATGACTAAGTACACAGACAGTATGCAATAGACATTCAGAAAATTAAACAAAGTTTCAATCTGGGTGCAAAATTCTCATATCTCTTCAGAATAACGTCAATATTTCAGTTGTGACACATCCATGTTATTTGTTCAGGAACAGTCCTTATCCCAGTGTTGCTATATACATTAATTAATTTAACGGACAATCAAGAACATAATGGGTGAGGGTGTAAGACCTTAACATACCACATAGTTTACACTTCGTTTCATGTTCATTAATATATTTTCCATATTCCCAGTAAGGGCCACGTTGGGAACAGCAAGTTCACTGAATGAGTTCACTTAGGAGTGAACTCTTACCTCCGTGTATTGTTGTGTAAGTGAAGTGTCGCTCACTTATGTTCATGACAAGTGCTTCGAGGACTCGCTCTACTTCTACATTATCCACATTAATTGATCAGTAAATTGAAGTGCTTGGAATTATATATGTTGATTTATTATTCAGTTTATTAGTTTAATTTACGTGATTATTGTATGTAAAAATCACGAAGACAAGGAAGTGGTTACCAAAATACATATAACTCAATGTAATATCTTGTATACATTTAATTTAAAAATTTAAATGACAAATACTTCTCATCAAAACGAGTTCACACATTGCTTGTAACACCGCTAGCTTTCCCTTAACTAGCTACATAGTCTTCCCGGCTTGGTGCCTTTCTTTCATAATTACTTACTTTCCATAAACAAGCAGCCAAGTTTGGATCTAATGGTCTGTTGTGATCGCTTGTACCCAGGGAGCGCATGCTAATTGGAGTGTTTACTTCATGGCTACGTCTGGCAAACATTACACGCTCAATTATATTCCTTTGAACACTATATAAGTGCATTATGTTGATGTTATTAAATCTAATTATTGGTATGTGTTGAATCCCTTGACTAACACAGTGAAACCTTCAGTGTTTTCACAATGATTACGAGAGCACAACACATGTATTCCCAGGTAAATATACGAGGGAAAACATCTGTAAGAGCATTAATTATAACGTATTCTGAAGCCTTTATGATAAAACTGTTCGTGTTGTTATTGGCACTTAATACAATATGAAAAATAAAAAAGAAATAAAAAAAATTGAAATCTTTTTGTTTCCATTTCACACAACTATCCTTGGAAATAGTAAATGTCTCACCAAAATTAAATACTATTTGTGTGATGTAGAATTTTTAGGTTATTACGAAAAAGGTGTTCATATAAATTTTTATATATATATATATATATATATATATATATATATATATATATATATATATATATATATATATATATATATATATATATATTTTATATATATATATATATATATATATATATATATATATATATATATATATTTATATATATATATATATATATATATATATATATATATATATATATATATCATTTATATTTAATTGATTTATTTAAATAACAAACATTTATATAAATATCTTGTTGTACCCGGTAACGCGTTGCTGTGACTCGCCAACGCATGTGCGATGGTGAGTCACAGCAACCTTCCCTGTCCCCCAGTCCTCCCCACCATTCCCATATCCCCCGTACCCTCGTCCTCCAAATCATTCCTCACTGCCCCCATCCCTTCGACTTCCCAACCATTCCCCACTCCACTGTTCCTCGTCCTACCCGCCATTCACCCCCACCCCCGTTCCTTTGTCCTCCCCACCATTCCCCACTTCACCATCCCCTCGTTCTCCCTCCCATCTTGCATTCCCCGGTCCCCTCGTCCTCCCCACCATTTCCCACTCCCTCGTCCGATGAATTCCCAAGTGATCTAATGTTCCTCCTTCACCACCTGAGCAACACTTCACACTGGCCACCTTCACCACCTGAGCAACACTTCACACTGGCCACCTTCACCATCTGAGCAACACTTCACACTGGCCACCTTCACCACCTGAGCAACACTTCACACTGGCCACCTTTACCACCTGAGCAACACTTCACACTGGCCACCTTCACCACCTGAGCAACACTTCACACTGGCCACCTTCACCACCTGAGCAACACTTCACACTGGCCACCTTCACCACCTGAGCAACACTTCACACTGGCCACCTTCACCACCTGAGCAACACTTCACACTGGCCACCTTCACCACCTGAGCAGCACTTCACACTGGCTACCTTCACCACCTGGGCCACACTTCACACTGGCCACCTTCACCACCTGAGCTACACTTCACACTGGCCACCTTCACCACCTGAGCAACACTTCACACTGGCCACCTTCACCACCTGAGCTACACTTCACACTGGCCACCTTCACCACCTGAGCAACACTTCAAACTGGCCACCTTCACCACCTGGGCCACACTTCACACTGGCCACCTTCACCACCTGGGCCACACTTCACACTGGCCACCTTCACCACCTGAGCTACACTTCACACTGGCCACCTTCACCACCTGAGCAACACTTCACACTGGCCACCTTCACTACCTGAGCTACACTTCACACTGGCCACCTTCACCACCTGAGCAACACTTCACACTGGCCACCTTCACTACCTGAGCTACACTTCACACTGGCCACCTTCACCACCTGAGCAACACTTCACACTGGCCACCTTCACTACCTGAGCTACACTTCACACTGGCCACCTTCACCACCTGAGCAACACTTCACACTGGCCACCTTCACCACCTGAGCAACACTTCACACTGGCCACCTTCACCACCTGAGCAACACTTCACACTGGCCACCTTCACCACCTGAGCAGCACTTCACACTGGCTACCTTCACCACCTGGGCCACACTTCACACTGGCCACCTTCACCACCTGAGCTACACTTCACACTGGCCACCTTCACCACCTGAGCAACACTTCACACTGGCCACCTTCACCACCTGAGCTACACTTCACACTGGCCACCTTCACTACCTGAGCAACACTTCACACTGGCCACCTTCACCACCTGAGCTACACTTCACACTGGCCACCTTCACCACCTGAGCAACACTTCACACTGGCCACCTTCACCACCTGAGCAACACTTCACACTGGCCACCTTCACCACCTGAGCTACACTTCACACTGGCCACCTTCACTACCTGAGCTACACTTCACACTGGCCACCTTCACCACCTGAGCTACACTTCACACTGGCCACCTTAACCACCTGAGCAACACTTCACACTGGCCACCTTCACCACCTGAGCAACACTTCACACTGGCCACCTTCACTACCTGAGCTACACTTCACACTGGCCACCTTCACCACCTGAGCTACACTTCACACTGGCCACCTTCACCACCTGAGCTACACTTCACACTGGCCACCTTCACCACCTGAGCTACACTTCACACTGGCCACCTTCACCACCTGAGCTACACTTCACACTGGCCACCTTCACCACCTGAGCTACACTTCACACTGGCCACCGTCACCACCTGAGCTACACTTCACACTGGCCACCTTCACCACCTCCATGACACATTATGACTCCAGAATAACAGAAATAAAATATTTCGACATTATATTCCCACAATTATATAGGTTATTGCCGCCCTCAACACCAGGCGACATATTGCCTTAACTTGGGGGAGTTATGGCCCCCTGAGAGTCACGGTGTTGTTGTTGCTGCTGCTGCTGCTGCTGCCAGGGTAAGTATGGGCACTTCGTCTGGACGTCGAGTGAGGGCACTACTGGTGTGAGGGTATCATTGGTTTGAGGGCAGCGCTGGTGTGATGGCAGGATTGGTGTGAGGGCTTCATTGGTGTGAGTACTCACACTTACATATTCAAACACTTCCACACACGCACACAAACACACACCAACACACACACACACACACACACACACACACACACACACACACACACACACACACACACACACACACACACACACACACACACACACACACACACACACACACACACACACACACACACACACACACACACACACACACACACACACACACACACACACACAAACTTCTTCGGAACAGGCGAGGACAGGTATACAGAGAATGACAGAGAGGTGTGTGAAGAACTCAACAAGAGGTTCCAGGAGGTCTTCACAATGGAACAAAGTGAGGTCACTGTGCTAGGAGAAAGGGAGGTAAACCAGGCGGCCTTGGAAGAGTTCGAAATTACGAGAGAGGAGGTCAAGAGACGCCTGCTGGATCTGGATGATAGAAAGGCTGTTGGTCCAGATGGGATCTCACCATGGATACTGATAGAGTGTGCAGAGGCACTTTGCTTGCCACTCTCCATAGTGTATAGTCAGTCACTGGAGACGGGAGACCTACCAGAAATATGGAAGACGGCGAATGTGGTCCCAATATACAAAAAGGGCGACAGGCAAGAGGCACTTAACTACAGGCCAGTATCCTTGACTTGTATACCATGCAAGGTGATGGAGAAGATCGTGAGAAAAAAACTGGTAACACATCTGGAGAGAAGGGACTTCGTGACAAATCGCCAACATGGGTTCAGGGAGGGTAAATCTTGCCTTACAGGCTTGATAGAATTCTACGATCAGGTGACAAAGATTAAGCAAGAAAGAGAGGGCTGGGCGGACTGCATTTTCTTGGATTGTCGGAAAGCCTTTGATACAGTACCGCATAAGAGGCTGGTACATAAGCTGGAGAGACAGGCAGGTGTAGCTGGTAAGGTGCTCCAGTGGATAAGGGAGTATCTAAGCAATAGGAAGCAGAGAGTTACGGTGAGGGGTGAGACCTCCGATTGGCGTAAAGTCACCAGTGGAGTCCCACACGGCTCTGTACTCGGTCCTATCTTGTTTCTGATATATGTAAATGATCTCCCAGAGGGTATCGATTCATTTCTCTCAATGTTTGCAGACGATGCTAAAATTATGAGAAGGATTAAAACAGAAGAGGACTGTTTGAGGCTTCAAGAAGACCTAGACAAGCTGAAGGAATGGTCGAACAAATGGTTGTTAGAGTTTAACCCAACCAAATGTAATGTAATGAAGATAGGTGTAGGGAGCAGGAGGCCAGATACAAGGTGACATCTGGGAGAGGAAATTCTTCAGGAGTCAGAGAAGGAAAAAGACTTGGGGGTTGATATCACGCCAGACCTGTCTCCTGCAGCACATATCAAGCGGATAACATCAGCGGCATATGCCAGGCTGGCCAACATACGAACGGCATTCAGAAACTTGTGTAAAGAATCATTCAGAACTTTGTATACCACATATGTCAGGCCAATCCTGGAGTATGCAGCCCCAGCATGGAGTCCATATCTAGTCAAGGATAAGACTAAACTGGAAAAGGTTCAAAGGTTTGCCACCAGACTAGTACCCGAGCTGAGAGGTATGAACTACGAGGAGAGACAACGGGAATTAAACCTCACTTCGCTGGAAGACAGAAGAGTTAGGGGGGACATGATCACCACATTCAAGTTTCTGAAGGGAATTGATAGGGTAGATGAAGACAGTCTATTTAACACAAGGGGAACACGTACAAGGGGACACAGGTGGAAACTGAGTGCCCAAATGAGCCACAGAGATATTAGAAAGAACTTTTTTAGTGTCAGAGTGGTGGACAAATGGAATGCATTAGGAACAGATGTGGTGGAGGCTGACTCCATACACAGTTTCAAGTGTAGATATGATAGAGCCCGATAGGCTCAGGAATCTGTACACCTGTTGATTGACGGTTGAGAGGCGGGACCAAAGAGCCAGAGCTCAACCCCCGCAAACACAACTAGGTGAGTACAACTATGTGAGTACACACACACACACACACACACACACACACACACACACACACACACACACACACACACACACACACACACACACACACACACACACACACACACACACATTGGATTGAAAAATCTGAATTGGAAACACTCACACACCCTCCCACTCATTGGATTGGAGAACTGGAATAGGAAACAAACATGGCAGGGGGAAGACGTAACTCAGAGTGAGGATAAGGACAAGAAGACTCGCATCAGAAGATACTCTTTTAAATGTGGAGAGAAATCAGGGAGGAGTTAAGGGTAATGGGGAAGAAGGTATACAACCTGCAGGAGGAGCTGAATGTGGCAAAGGAGGAGATTAAAAGCCTGAAAGAGAATCCTCCCCAATACCAGACACGAACCAGCCCTCAAGAAGATGGTAATGTATCTGCATAAGGGACTTCTGAAACACAATCCTCATTTGCATACATACTTAGCAGGACCCCAGAAGATGTCTCTGCAGTACAGGAAATTGCCACGAAACTGGCTACTTCTCAGGAAGCAGCAAGATGCACTAGCCGACTGATAGAGAGGAAAAGAGCAGTAATTGTAGTAGATATTAAAGAGCAAATTGGGGCCAGCCCAGGGGAGAGAAGAGCTATGGACAGAGCCACAGTTAAAGAGATCCTTGATGGGGTACAGATGAAGAGGGAAGAACAGAATATAGAAATGGTTTTCAGGGTTGGCCATTCCAACCAAGACAGTGATCGAGTGATAAAAGTGGTTTTCAAAAGTGAGGCCACAAAATCAGAAATTTTAGCAAAGAGCATCCTATTCAATGTAATGAAGTTCAATAAAGTATTCCTGCAGAGGGATATGACCAAGGAGGAGAGATTGAGGCAGCAACAGCAAGGAAGGAGCGCAAGGAGAGATTGAGGAAACAGGGAGCCACAGCCCAGAATCCTACGATCCCAGAGGGGAGTGGGGAACTCTCCACTGGCAGTTCAACAACCCCAGTGGGAGGAGGATCACACCCACCTCCCACCTAATAGAAGCCCTACCTGCCGCAGCCCCTACGAGCCCCTCACTGAGTGGCCACCAGGACCACCCACCCACCGTTCCCCCCCTCTCCTCAAGGCCTCACCCTCTCCACCATCCCCCAAGCCCTCTTTTCTTACCCACTCCTAAACCCCTCTTCACCCCCAACACCCTAAGCTCTCCCTTCTCCCCTACCCCCTCTCTTTTCCCCCATCCCCTAAGCCTCTCTTTCCCCCCGTTGGAAATTATCCCACACTCATTCATCATTTTTGTATAATAATACATCATTATTGTATTAATCATAGTAATTACTAATTCGTAGAATTAATCCAATTAATGTTTTCTATTACAATGCAGTATTCTGCCAAATCCTTCCTACTGCGTGTAGCGACACGCTAAAACATGAAATCTCTCCACATTTACTTGAATCTAAACAGAGTCCAGTTAATTACTTTCCTTTACTAAGGATAATCGTTTATTTAGTTGATTATTTATATAGCATATTATTGCTTACTGAATTCGTTCATTTGGTGAATTAACAGCTACAGTTGAACATATTTTAATGTAAAACAATTCAATATAATATTCCTTCCTTTCATATAATGATGTCTTAATAAGCTGACTTGCATTGTGCAAAAATATATTGCACCCTAATACAATTATTAATGACATCGATACTTGTCACGATTCCTCACTTGCCCAATTAATTACCAGTAAATAAAATACTTTGGGCTGGAGATCACTATGAGTGCTGCGCATGCGTATCCGAGCCAACGGGAAAGGAGAGCGTCACTTCAGATTCTGCCACGGGCACTGACAGGCTTGCAACGTGGTCGCCATTACAGAAAGCCAGCGGTCAAGTAGTGCAATATCACTGCTAATTATTCGTGTATAGGAGTTTATATTTTTCCCGTAGTCCGACCTTCTGCATCAGCGAACGTCAGGGACCTTCAACTACTCCTACAATTTGCAGACACATTCTCGGCGAGTGTAATGAGTATACCAGTCCCTACGTTAGTTATTTTTTGTGTGCACACAATATTTAAACTGTAGGTAAACTCGTCGTCACTTAGCAGAAGACCAAAAAACACATGTTAGTTTCTCTCGTCTTATGTCTCGTGTCATTCATGTCTCACATTTTCTAATGAATAGTGGAATAATATATTAGCCTAGCCACTTTCTACAATTTTGTTGTGATTCCAGCGTGGATCGTGAGGACAAGAGGAGATAGTCTTCCCCGCCATGCGGTTTCCTATTACCTTGTGCTCTCATCAATAATCTTGGCACCGAATTTACGCCTACGAGTATTTGGGCTAAGAAATGAGTGTTGTAAAGTCTTCTTTATAGCTAAGCCCTCTTACTAAGTTTTCGTAGATACTTTAGTCACACTATTAATTGATTTGCACTCATGATTATTAATTATACATGTGCTATTCATTTACTATACATGTATATAATATTTCAATGAGCATTTAGATAATTTGCATTTATTCATTTTCTAACTATTTATTTAATTCAGTGAAGAACCAGCACTGAAATCATGCTTGGGATATATTAATCTTTTCGCATGTAACCCCCCATTTTGGGTGAGAGAATTTGACTCATAATACAGTTCCTTTAATATTTCAATATATTATTAATTAAGAACATCCATTGGACACTATTTCATGGAGTAAATATCTAATCACTTGCTCTACCCAGTTTTCCACTTTTTCACAAAAAGTGTTGGGCCTTCATAGCTATCAAAAAATAGTATTAATTTAAATGATTTACATGAATCAAGTTCTTCCCCCCCCCCCCCCACACAACTAAGCCCTCCTTTCTCCCTAACCCCCCCCAGCCCTCCTTTCTCCCCCTCTCCCCAAGCATTCCTTTGTCCCCCCATCCTCCCAAGCCCTCCATCCTCCCCTAACCCCCCAAGCCCTCCCCCCTCCACTACCCCCACAAGCACCTCTCTTTTCCCAACCCCACCAAGCATTCCCTTCTCCCCAACCCCTCCAAGCCCTTCCTTCGCCCCCACCCTTGCCAAGCCAGATCCTACCAGCAACCTCCCAACCCAGGTCCCCCTTACCCTCAGCCCCCCTCACAACCCAGGTCCCCCCCTACCCCCTCCCCATCCTGGACTCTCCAGGTTTATCTACTCCAGTGGAATCAACAGGAACTGAGGATGGACAGAAATGAGTCAGCTTCAATGTGATGAACTCAAACATAGATGGGATTTCAAGTAAGGCAAGTTAACTTAGGGAAAGAGCATAAGAAGTAAACACAAATGTAATTGGACTCCCTTACCTTGAGGTTACCTTGAGGTGCTTCCGGGGCATAGTGTCCCCGCGGCCCGGTCGTCGACCAGGCCTCCTGGTTGCTGGACTGATCAACCAGGCTGTTAGACGCGGCTGCTCGCAGCCTGCCGTATGAGTCACAGCCTGGTTGATCAGGTATCCTTTGGAGGTGCTTATCCAGTTCTCTCTTGAACACTGTGAGGGGTCGGCCAGTTATGCCCCTTATGTGTAGTGTTATGTGTGTAATATGTGTTATGCCCCGGGAACAAAATTCTCACAAATCATAACGAATGCAGTGTTCCCCCAGGACTACACTGTAATAAGTAAAGAGAAGGAGGGTAGGGGAGGAGAGAGAGTCGCCTTACTCATGAGAAAGAAATGGAGGTTCAAGGAGGTGGTTATCCCAGGCTACGAGGGGTTTAGAGACTGCATAACAGGCACCATGACGATGGGAGGACCAAGAGTAGTAGTAGCAGTAATATATAACCCTCTACCAAACGACAGACGACCCAAGCAAGAGTATGACAGAAACAACAAGGTAGTTAACAATATAATTGAGAAGACAGCCTCTGCTGCCTGTAGAATTCGATCCCATCTACTCATCATGGGGGACTTCTATAACGGAAGGATAGACTGCGAGAACAAGGAACCGCATGGATTAGAGAAAACATGGAGAGCTAAACTACTGGAGGCGGCAACAAAAAACTTTTTAAGCCAGCATGTCAAGGAACCCACAAGAATGACGGGAAACGAAAAACCAGCGAGACTCGACCTAGTCTTCAATCTGAATGACTCCAACATAAGGAATAACATTGTCAACATAAAATTGACTTCGAGGCCCCAGTAGGAATGAGCGATCACAGTGTACTGACGTTTGAGTATCTAGTCGAAGAATGGTTAAAGTACTCGTGAAAGGGAACTGAAAGCAAAAGGCTAGCATTCCGTCAGGGAAACTACGAGGAGATTAGAAAATTCCTAAAAGATATAACTTGGGAAACAGAGCTCAGGGGAAAGACGGCCCAAGACATGCTGGATAACATCACGCAGAAGTGTAAGGAGGCAGCAGAAAAGTTTATCCCGGCCCAAAAGGAAAAAATGAAATGCAGATCAGGAACCCATGGTTTAATCAGAGATTTAAACTAGCTAAGTAAAAGAGCGTGGAGAAACTATAGAAATAACAGGACACTTGAGAGCAGAGAAGGATACCAGAGAGCCAGGAATGAATACATCAGGGTGAGAAGAGAGGCAGAAAGGCAATATGAAAACGACATAACAAACAAGGCTAAGACTCAACCTAAACTGCTGCACAGCCACATCAGGAGAAAGACAATAGTGAAGGAACAGGTAATGATACTGAGGAGAGGGACAGACAGATTCACTACAAACGACAAAGAAGTGTGCGAGGAATACTATAAGAAATTCCAAGATGTCTTCACATTTGAGCAAGAAGTTCCATAGATAAAAGAAGGAATAGTTAACCAGGCACCACTAGAGGAATTTGAGATTACCACTGGGGGATGTAAGGAAGCTTATGCTTGAGTTGAATGTGACAAAGGCTATAGGTCCTGATGGAATATCACCATGGATACTAAAGGAATGAGCAGAATCACTGTGCCTGCCACTCTCCATGGTGTATAACAAATCATTGGTAACAGGTGAACTGCCATAAATTGAAAGACGGCAAACGTTGTCCTGATATACAAGGAGGAAAGACAAGAGGCACTGAACAGACGGCCAGTGTCTCTAACTTGCATACCATGCAAGTTATTATAGAAAAATGGGCGAAAAAATCTAGTGGAACATCTGGAGCAAAAGAACTTTGTGACACAACACCAACATGGCTTGGAGGCCGGCAAGGCATGCATCACAGGATTAATTGAATTCTACGATCAGGCAGGATAGAGAGGGCTGGGCAAACAGCATATTTTTGGATTGGCAGAAAGGCTCTAACACAGTACCACATCAGAGACTAGTACGAAAGCTGAAGATGCAGGCAGGAGTGAAAGGGGAGGTACTCCATCGGATAAGAGAGTACCTAAGTAACAGAAGACAGCAAGTCACAGTGAGGGGTGAGGTCTCAGACTGGCGAGACGTCACCAGTGAAGTCCCGCAGGGTTCAGTTCTAGGACCCATACAGTTTCCGATATATGTAAATGTTCTCCCAGAGGGTATAGAATCATTTCTCTCTTTGTTTGCTGATGATGCAAAAATTATGAGGAGGATTAAGACGGAGGAAGATAGTATGAGGCTCCAAGATGACCTAGACAGACTAAATGAATGGTCCAACAAATGGCTATTAAGGTTCAAAATGAGTAAATACAAGGTAATGAAACTAGGCAGTGGAAACAAGAGGCCAGACACAGGAAACAGAATGGGAGATAAAGTCTTTCATGAAACGGACAGAGAGAAAGATCTAGAGGTTGATATGACACCAAACCTGTCTCCTGAAGCCCATATCAAGAGAATAACATCTGCGGCGTATACGAGGCTGGCTAAAATCAGAACTGCCTTCAGGAACCTGTGTAAGGAATCATTCAGAACCTTGTATACCCACATATGTACGACTAATCCTGGAGTATGCGGCCCCAGCATGGAGCCCGTACCTTGTCAAGCACAAGGAGAAGCTGGATAAAGTTCCGAGGCATGACACTAGGCTAGTCAAAGAAACTAAGAGGCATGAGTTACGAGGAAAGGCTGCGAGAAATGCACCTCACGACACTGGAAGACGAGTAAGGGGAGACATGGTCACTACCTACAAAATTCTCAGAGGAATTGACAGGGGTAGATAAAGATAAACTGTTTAACACAGGTGGTACGAGAACAAGGGGACACAGGTGGAAACTGAGTACCCAAATGAGCCACAGAGACGTTAGAAAGAACTTTTTTCAGTGTCAGAGTAGTTAGTAAATGGAATGCACTAGGAAGTGATGTGGTGGAGGCTGACTCCATACACAGTTCCAAATGTAGATATGATAAAGCCTAGTAGGCTCAGGAATCTGTATACCAGTTGATTGACAGCTGAGAGGCGGGACAAAAAAGCCAGAGGTCAACCCTCGCGAGCACAAATAGGTAAGTACACACACAGTACACACACACACACACACACACACACACACACACACACACACACACACACACACACACACACACACACACACACACACACACACACACACACACACACACACACACACACACACACACGCAAGTACTTAATAGTATGAAGTACTTAATGAAACGGACAGAGAGAAAGATCTAGGAGTTGATATCACACCAAACCTGTCTCCTGAAGCCCACATAAAAAGAATAACGTCTGCGGCATATGGGAGGCTGGCTAACATCAGAACAGCGTTCAGGAACCTGTGTAAGGAATCATTCTGAATCTTGTACACCACATATGTAAGACCAATCCTGGAGTATGCGGCCCCAGCATGGAGCCCGTATCTTGTCAAGCACAAGACGAAGCTGGAAAAAGTCCAAAGGTATGCCACTAGACTAGTCCCAGAATTAAGAGGCATGAGTTACGAGGAAAGGCTGCGGGAAATGCACCTTACGAAACTGGAAGACAGAAGAGTAAGGGGAGACATGATCACAACCTACAAAATCCTCAGAGGAATCGACCGGGTAAACAAGGATAAACTATTCAATACTGGTGGGACGCGAACAAGGGGACACAGGTGGAAACTGAGTACCCACATGAGCCACAGAGACGTTAGAAGGAACTTTTTCAGTGTCAGAGTAGTTAACGGATGGAATGCATTAGGCAGTGATGTAGTGGAGGCTGATTCCATACACAGTTTCAAATGTAGATATGATAGAGCCCAGTAGGCTCAGGAATCTGTACACCAGTTGATTGACAGTTGAGAGGCGGGACCAAAGAGCCAAAGATCAACCCCCGCAAGCACAAATAGGTAAGTACAAATAGGTGAGTACACACACACACAAACATGATACTTCCGGAATAACAGAACACCAGAAAGCAGAGAGAGATACCAGAGAACCAGGAATGAGTACGTCAGGGTGAGAAGAGAAGCAGAGAAACGTTTTGAAAATGATATAGCAAACAAAGCCAAGACCGAACCAAAGCTACTCCACAGTCACATCAGAAGGAAAACAACAGTGAAAGAACAGGTAATGAAACTTAGAACAGGCGAGGACAGGTATACAGAGAATGACAGAGAAGTGTGTGAAAAACTCAACAAGAGGTTTCAGGAGGTCTTCACAATAGAATACGGTGAGGTCACTGTGCTAGGAGAAAGGGAGGTAAACCAGGCGGCCTTGGAAGAGTTCGAAATTACGAGAGAAGAGGTCAAGAGACACCTGCTGGATCTGGATGTTAGAAAGGCTGTTGGTCCAGACGGGATCTCACCATGGATACTGAAAGAGTGTGTAGAGGCACTTTGCTTGCCACTCTCCATAGTGTATAGTAAGTCACTGGAGACGGGAGACCTACCAGAAATATGGAAGACGCGAATGTGGTCCCAATATACTAGAAGGGCGACAGGCAAGAGGCACTGAACTACAGGCCAGTGAACTACACGCACAAGGGGACACAGGTGGAAACTGAATGCCCAAATGAGCCACAGAGATATTAGAAAGAACCATTTTAGTGTCAGAGTGGTTGACAAATGGAATGCATTAGGTGATGTGGTGGAGGCTGACTCCATACACAGTTTGAAGTGTAGATATGATTGAGCCCAATAGGCTCTGGAATCTGTACACCTGTTGATTGACAGTTGAGAGGCGGGACCAAAAAGTCAGAGCTCAACCCCCGCAAACACAACTAGGTGAGTACAACTAGGTGAGTACACACAAACACACACACACATATGGATGCATCCCCAGCTTTGAACCTTTACCTGATAAAGGACAAGGAGAAACTAGAAAAAGTCCAGAGATATGCAACAAAACGCGTTCCTGCGTTGAACGGCTTAAACTATTAGGAAAGACTAAGGTAATTAGGCCTTACCGCACAGGAGTAAAGGAGAGTCAGTGGGGGATATGATAGCAACATATAAAATTCTAAGGGAAATTGATAAAGTAGATAAAACAGCAATGTCCAAAGATAGGAACAGCAGAACGAAGGGTCACAGACGGAAACTGGAGACGCAGATGAGTCACAGGGACGTCAAAAATTACCTTATCAGTGTCAGAGTTGTCAATAAGTGGAACAGGTTAGACGTGGAAGTCGTTGAAGCTAATTTGATTCAAAGTTATAAGAGTAAACATGATAAAAGTTTGAGAAATGAGTCACTGCATTAATCTAACAACGTTCGGAAGGCGGGGCCAGGACCTTGGCTCACCCTGCAAGCACATCTAGATGAGTACATCCAGGTGAGTATATCCAGGCGAGTACATCCAGATGAGTACATCCAGATGAGTACGTCTGGGTGAGTACATCCAGGTTAGTATGTCTAAGTGAGTATATGCAGGTGAGTACATCCAGGTTAGTACATCCAGGTGAGTATGTCTAAGTGAGTATATGCAGGTGAGTACATCCAGGTGAGTACATCCAGGTGAGTACATCCAGGTGAGTAAACACTCCCCCCTGGTCTGCCACCCAAGCAACAGCCAACCAATAACTCAAGGTGTTGGTAACGACCGCCATCTTAAGGAGTCATTAACGTAAATTAGTCATTTATTCCCTGCCACAACCCTCCTTAACGAGCGACTACGTACATATCGTCTGGTAATGTCTGTGTTATAGCTTCGTGATCCCTTCAGGCGGGTGTAATTACCTTAGTAACTTGGCCAAGATGAAGAGATATGTGCTCGTGTACTCATCTAATTGCTCTCACCTAAATGTGGCGGCAGGACCGAGAGTAAGCTGTTGGGTCCCAACCCTGCAGCTGTGATCATCTCAGGAACTGGTACTCGACCCACAGGACATCTCCCTCGCATCCTATATATATTTCTATTGCCAAATATTTTGGTTGAGGTTTACATGTATTTGAGAGCGACCATACTGACCTATAGGTCGGTGCCTGGCGGGGGAAACAGTGGGGTACCCGCTGGAAGTCACAGTAGCGAATATAAGAGTTCCGAAGTGCGCCCTTCTATAGTAAAATGGAATATGATGTGCACGTTGCTCGGTCAGTCACGTTAAGTAAAGATGCTCTGGCCAGCAACTGAATGGATGACCGTACTGGTGAGCCCCTTTGCCCTTCAGATGTAGAACCTCTACATGGCATGCATGGAATGCCTGTCCTTCCCAGCACACATTACATCGCTCTACCTACCTGCACACATTACATCGCTCTACCTACCTGCACACATTACATCACACTACCTACCTGCACACATTACATCACACTACCTACCTGCACACATTACATCACACTACCTACCAGCACACATTACATCACACTACCTACCTGCACACATTACATCACACTACCTACCAGCACACATTACATCACATCACTCTACCTACCTGAACACATCACATCAGTCTACCTACCTGAACACATCACATCACTCTGCCTACCAGCACACATTACATCACATCACTCTACCTACCTGCACACATCACATCATATCACTCTACCTACCTATACAATAATAGTCTGTGAGGTTCGTGGAAACCATTTAAAAGATGGTCTATGAACTTCATGAACGATGGTCATGAAATCTTCTCGATTTCCTGTATTATAAACGCTTTTAAAATTCATGAAATCCAGGAGGGGATCTTGCCTCTTGCCAGAGCTGCACACCCTCTCCCTTCACTAAGTTCTCTCCCTCGACTCCTCGCATGAAAGAGCTTGCATAATCCTCTACGCGTCAGTAGTCGCCGCCCTCCAAATACATCATCAGATATGCCAAAAATCACTTGAGCACTTACCGTTGGGGCGGCCATCACCGCCCATTGCTTCCTGCACAACACATTGCAGTCAACGAACCAAGTGCAATATGCACGCTTCTTACGCAACCAGTCGTGCAGTTTCTGTTTCCCGTTCATCCAGCGCTTGTTCTGTTTACATTATTCATTATTTCACTTATATACTTCCACAAAACGCATATATTCCAAGTGTAAGCTGCCACTGGATGCGTCGAGGACGCCAGGTACACATCCATACTCAGAACGCTGCCGTGTGTACTAGTCCTCAACATTGCCACGACTACTTGTTAATTGGAAATAAATCTGTTGATCCATTTGATCAACATAAAGATAATTTCTAAATTGAGATTCTCTGTCGTTCAGTATCTCTCTCTCCGTCTTTCTTTCTCTCTGTCTCCTTCTCTTTCTCTCTCTCTCTCTGCTGTCATTCACGTCCAGCTGCGACACCGGGAACCATCCTGGCGTTTAATTATCATGCTCAAAGCCAGGATGTTTTGAGTGGATCAAAAACATAAACGCACAATAGGTAAGTAACCTACGCCTCTTTCACTACTGGATTACTTAAAGTATTTACGTTCTAGAACATACTGAAGGAGATTACACCCATTTACCTAAATGTTAAATTTTACCAAATCCTGAAGAAGATTACACCCGGTTACCTACGTGTTCAAATTAAAAAGTTTCAGGCGATTCAAATTTCTTGAGTGTCAAGCATGAGCCATGACGGCTCTGGCATGCAAAGCAAAAGGTATGTGTTCATGGACTTGTGTTGGTGTGTATTGACTTGATTGTGTTGGGCGGGAGACGAGCTCCATCCTCTCAGCTATCATTTAACTGGTGTAAAGATATCAGAACCAAATGAGCTCTGATATAACTGCAGTGTACGAAGTCTGTCTCCATCCATTCACTTCTTGAAGTGTTACATAGTGTCACAAGGGTTGGGTTGGGCAAGCCAAGAGGGCTGCAAGGGGTTGACGAGAAAGAATAGTCAGTCTCTCTGACTCACATAGCTCACCAGAGTCATTTGGTCCCCTAAAGTGAGGACCACGTAATGCCCACCACCGCAGGTCTATGCTCCCACCACCTGGGTGCCACTGACTTGTCCTGGGAGCCTTTCAGTCAACCACGGGGAAACTGCTACCAGCCATTCCGGCCTTGACCCACTAAGGAGTGATGGAAGACTCAGGTATACCTTCAACAGCTCTTCCTCTGAGTCCAGCCCACCGTAATAAAAGGGTTGCAGATCTCTCTTCCACACATGCGAATCTATACTGTCTAACAAGGTCACCAGCTTGGTTGATATCTCTGCACCCCAGCAATGCAGTTCAGTGGTTATGCAGTATGTTATCTGCTAGCAAAAGTGTTGCTGTTCTTACAGCAGTGAAACAGGACTACCAGCCTACGGAACGTCTCTATAAATGTCTGTGTCGCTCTAATACCACCAGCCACTAGGAAATTTCCATATAAAATCTTACTGTTATAAGTGGGGCTATAATATCACTCGTGTATGCTCATGGAGATAATACGGAGGCACACTCAAACACGTCAGTAAAAATGTATGATATTTACTAACGAAAAGCTACATGAACACACACACACACACACACACATCCTATCTTGTTTCTGATATATGTAAATGATCTCCCGGAGGGTATCGATTCATTTCTCTCAATGTTTGCGGACGATGCTAAAATTATGAGAAGGATTAAAACAGAAGAGGACTGTTTGAGGCTTCAAGAAGACCTAGACAAGCTGAAGGAATGGTCGAACAAATGGTTGTTAGAGTTTAACCCAACCAAATGTAATGTAATGAAGATAGGTGTAGGGAGCAGGAGGCCAGATACAAGGTATCATCTGGGAGAGGAAATTCTTCAGGAGTCAGAGAAGGAAAAAGACTTGGGGGTTGATATCACGCCAGACCTGTCTCCTGCAGCACATATCAAGCGGATAACATCAGCGGCATATGCCAGGCTGGCCAACATACGAACGGCATTCAGAAACTTGTGTAAAGAATCATTCAGAACTTTGTATACCACATATGTCAGGCCAATCCTGGAGTATGCAGCCCCAGTATGGAGTCCATATCTAGTCAAGGATAAGACTAAACTGGAAAAGGTTCAAAGGTTTGCCACCAGACTAGTACCCGAGCTGAGAGGTATGAGCTACGAGGAGAGACTACGGGAATTAAACCTCACTTCGCTGGAAGACAGAAGAGTTAGGGGGGACATGATCACCACATTCAAGATTCTGAAGGGGATTGATAGGGTAGATAAAGACAGTCTATTTAACACAAGGGGAACACGCACAAGGGGACACAGGTGGAAACTGAGTGCCCAAATGAGCCACAGAGATATTAGAAAGAACTTTTTTAGTGTCAGAGTGGTTGACAAATGGAATGCATTAGGAAGTGATGTGGTGGAGGCTGACTCCATACACAGTTTCAAGTGTAGATATGACAGAGCCCGATAGGCTCATGAATCTGTACACCTGTTGATTGACGGTTGAGAGGCGGGACCAAAGAGCCAGAGCTCAACCCCCGCAAACACAACTAGGTGAGTACAACTAGGTGAGTACACACACACACACACACACACACACACACACACACACACACACACACACACACACACACACACACACACACACAGACAGCACGACAGTACGACAGCAGCGTACTCTACACTGGCGAAAATTCATTCAGAAACCTAAATGAGGAAGCTTTTAGGGCGCTTTACACTGCCTACGTGAGACCCGTCTTAGAGTATGCCGCGCCATCATGGAGCCCCCACCTGAAGAAACACATAAAGAAACTGGAGAAGGTTCAGAGGTTTGCGACGAGGCTTGTCCCAGAGCTACGAGGGATGGGATATGAAGAGCGGCTGAAGGAACTGAACCTTACGACACTAGAGAAAAGAAGGGAGAGAGGAGATATGATAGGGACATATAAAATACTCAGGGGAATTGACAAAGTGGAAATAGATGAAATGTTCACACGTAATAATAACAGAACGAGGGGACATGGGTGGAAACTGGAAACTCAGATGAGTCACAGAGATGTTAGGAAGTTTTCTTTTAGCGTGAGAGTAGTAGAAAAATGGAATGCACTTGGGGAACAGGTTGTGGAAGCAAATACTATTCATACTTTTAAAACTAGGTATGATAGGGAAATGGGACAGGAGTCATTGCTGTAAACAACCGATAGCTAGAAAGGCGGGATCCAAGAGTCAATGCTCGATCCTGCAAGCACATATAGGTGAGTACATATAGGTGAGTACACACACACACATATATATATATATATATATATATATATATATATATATATATATATATATATATATATATATATATATATATATATATATATATATATGTCGTACCTAGTAGCTAGAACTCACTTTTCAGCCTACAATGCAAGGCCCGATTTGCCTAATAAGCCAAGTTTTCCTGAATTAATATATTTTCTCTAATTTTTTTCTTATGAAATGATAAAGCTACCCATTTCATTGTGTATGAGGTCAATTTTTTTTTATTGGAGTTAAAATTAACGTAGATATATGACTGAACCTAACCAACCCTACCAAACCTAACCTAACCTATCTTTATAGGTTAGGTTAGGTTAGGTAGCCGAAAAAGTTAGGTTAGGTTAGGTTAGGTAGGTTAGGTAGTCGAAAAGCAATTAATTCATGAAAACTTGGCTTATTAGGCAAATCGGGCCTTGCATAGTAGGCTCAGAAGTGAGTTCTGGCTACTAGGTACGACATATATATATATATATATATATATATATATATATATATATATATATATATATATATATATATATATATATATATATTGTGACGGTAACGCGTTGGTGTTCGGCTGTTTAAGGCTAGGGGTATGGCCTCGTCACATAGTTATAAAAAAAATAGAAAAACTGGAACTTCGTCTGTGGTAAGGTAAGGAGAAGACACACAAAACACAAGTAAACTTTAACAATGAAATTTTAATTACGTTAAATAAATCAAAACATGAAAATAATGCACAAACAAATATGTATAATAAAATCAATCAATCAAAATAATAAGAATACTTAAATGACACAATGAAAAGTTACGTTAAGGCAAAATAACAAGAAGTGCAATACAACAGTAAGTGGGAGGTGCTGGAATATTGGCTTAAAGCCACCACCTCTCTCAGTACACGCTAACGTCTAGCTGGGAGGAGTGCTGGCTACGAAAGCACGGAACATTCTGAGGACTGATGTTGGGGCGACCCCAGACATCAGGTAGTATTGGGGGCGAGTGCAGGTGCAGCCAGACCGGCGACCAATCAGCGGAGCCGTAGCGATCAACGGGTAGTTTGGTGGTTGGAGTTCGAACAGGTGGCTGGATGCATACGTTTCTGCTCACCCTGGCAAGCCTTGCTGGTGTTTGTTGTCGTTGTTGGACATTTCTTCCATAGTCTTTTATATAGTTGTGAAGACGTAATTTTGGAGGGAAGAGCAGGCTCAATCTCTTGAAGGAGATTATCGTCACAACTCTCCCCCGAAGCCTGCGGTTCTGGAAGAAGTACGTCGTTATGTGGTGGAGTAATGGATGGAGTTGCTTCTACTTCAAACTCTGGAGAGATCATGGGCTAAGATGTTGTCAGACTCTTGGTATAGCGTGTCTCCAGGTTGAATTTCTGCAGTTAGCAAGCCCATAGTAGAAGACGTTGAGATGAGAAGTGGGCGTGCTGCAGGAGGTGTAGGGTGGTGTGGTCCGTATTGATGGTGGACCGAGCACTTTTCAGGTGTGGAGTGAAGTGCTGAAGCTTCAGGATGAGGAAGAGTAGCTCCTTGCCAATTGTTCCGTCGTTCCTTGTAGCAGTAGTCGCTGACAGGTGAATTCTTCTCGCCTCGTTGCTGCATCACGACACCACCATCGTCGGTACCATTGGCGTCGACATGGAGGATGTAGGGCTTATCTGACGAGGTGAGAGTGGAATTAGAAGAGGGCATAGGAGCACGAGTATTATCCTGAAAGCATTTGGGAAGATCATTAAGGATTTTGGAATTAGAAAGCGCCGACTCCTTGTCAGTGCTTTCGGGAGAAGAAGCCGGGATGGTCTCACTGTGGATGTAGGGTTCTGTGAAGGTAGAACAATTAATCAAGACAGTGGGAGGAGTACCATTATATGGCTTCAGGAGGTTGACGTGGCACAGCTGGGTCTTCCGCCGCCTATCTGGAGTCTCTATCACATAATTATTATTATTCCTGCACTCTTTGACGCAGTAGGGTCCTGAAAATTTGTTTTGTAAAGGTGAACCTGGGATAGGGAAATAAGCAAGGACGAAGTCTCCCGGCTTGAATTTTCTTACTTTGCTGGTCTGGTCGTAATGAGTCTTCATTCTCACCTGGGCTTTCAATAGATTATCATGGGCAAAGCGGTGGACTCTCTCTAGAATGTGCTGAAGGTTTTGAAGAAACTGGGGCACATTCTGATGCTCACTGAAGGTGGCATCTCTGAGAGAGTCTTTGAAAGCCTTAAGGGGAGTACGGCACTTACGGCCGTAGAGCATCTCATAAGGAGATACTCCTAGGGACTCATTGGGGAGACTTCTGAAAATACACATTATTAGGTCAATCTGCTTATCCCAATCCTTTGAGGTTTCACTACAAAACTTTTTCAAGAGTGCTTTGATGGTCTGATGACTACGTTCAAGAGAACCCTGTGAAGCAGGATGATAGGGGCTGGACAATACCTGTTTGATGTTGAACTCCTCCAGTGTCCTTTTGAAGAGATCACTGGTGAAGTTGGTGCCACAGTCACTTTGAATCTCCCTGGGAAATCCGTATTGAGTGAAGATCTTCAATAGATGTTTGATAACCGTAGCAGCCGTGATGTTCTTCACTGGAACTGCTATGGGAAATCTGGTGGTAGGACACAGGATGGTTAGGATGTAGGCGTTACCTGAACTGGTCCGAGGTAAAGGACCGACACAGTCTATTATGAGTCTGTGGAAAGGTTCCGCAGGCACCTGTATGGGAATCAGTGGTGCTCTGGGAATGGAGACGTTCGGTTTGCCTGCCATCTGACATGTATGACACTGTTTTACGTACTGTTTGACGTTATTTACCATACCTGGCCAGTAGTAGTCTTGGCGAATCCCATGGTAAGTCTTGTTGAAGCCGTAGTGGGAGAATGATCCGTGGGCCAGGTGTAGAATAGTGGGCCGCAGGCTGGTGGGAATCACAAGTTGTTCGGTGTTGGCCCAATCGTCCTCCTCCTTCAGTTTACTGGGTCTATATCTGCGGTAGAGCAAGTCGTTCTCTAGGAAGAACCCAGGAATACTGTCGGGTTGAGTCTCAGCCTGGAAAAACAATGGTGTTAAAGTAAGATCTTCCCTCTGCAACTTACGGAACTCCAACTTGGTCAGATGCGGGGGTAGTTTCTGAGGGTCTTGAGGGACAGCGGTAGCAGTAGAGTCAGCTGGCTGTGGACGTGCGGCTTGTGCACGGGTGGTCACGAGAACCGGAGGAGAAACATCATCACTCTCTTGAACCTCTGCTGGAACATACTCAAGAATAGGGTTACTTGGCACAGAGTTACACACCTGGGGTTTGTCCATGACGATCAGGTTGGTTGGTTGCAGGTCTTCTGCCAAGTCGTTGCCTAGGAGAAGTTGCACTCCAGGCATGGGAAAAGGCTTTTCCCTGACGGCGACTTGGACTTCCCCGTTCACGTAGGGACAATCCAGGTGGACTCTGGCGAGAGGGTATGGAGTGGTAGCAGTGAGGTCAGTGATGAAGACTGTTTCCCCGGTGTAGACTATGTTGGGCACAGCCGACTTCAAGATGATCGATTGTAGAGCCGCTGTGTCCCTCAAGATCTTCAATTTGAAACGTCCCTCCGGATTTGAACCGTTGGCAGAGACAGTTCCAGTATACAGGTGGTTACTGAAAAGAGAAAGATCATTAACATCAACACCAACATTCATCACAGGCTTACCGGACTTAGGAGGAGTTGGTTTGGGTCGTTGTTGGTCAGTGGTTCCTTTGTATTGAGACTTACCACACTTGTCTATGGTATGTCCATAGAGTCTACAATATTTGCAGTACAGTTGTGAACCAGCTTGATCGGGGCTCACCTTCTCGTAACTGTACCACGACTTCTTACTGGAGGATGGTTCAGGTGTCAGCCGGTGGATGAGGCTGTAAGTGTCAGCCGACTTAGCACACTTCAGGTAGTCGGTTTCTTCTTTATCTGCTAAGTAGAGGCGGACAGGAGGCGGCACACGTCTCAAGAATTCTTCAACAAGCATCAGGTTGACGAGTTCTGTAAAAGTAGAGACATGTGCTGCTTCCAGCCATTTCATGAAATACCTCCGTTTCGTGTTAGCAAACTCGAGGAAGGTAGTGGTACTTGCCTTCAGGTGGTCACGGAATTTCCTTCTATAACTTTCAGTAGAGAGGAGGTAGGCGTCCAACACTGCTTGTTTCAGAGTGTAGTAGTCATTCTCAGACGCCAAAGTACTGAGTGTGACTGCAGCTCTACCTGTAAGATGGACTCTGAGAAGTGTGGCCCATTGGTCGACAGGCCAACTGAGTTGATTAGCAAGGGTTTCAAAGGTGGTAAAGAACACATCAACTTCTGCTTCTACAAAGGATGGCATTAACTTACTTGCATGTGATATATTAAAACTGATGGGAAGATTGGCAGTAGCTTGCTGGCGTTGAGCGAGGTGTGAAGTTTCCAACGTGTATTCCCGTTGACGACACTCAAGAACCAGAGTCGCTTGCTGCTTGTCATGTTCGCGTTGTATTTCCAACTCGCGTTGTTTGGTTTCAAGCTGTACTCGTTCACGTTCACGGAGTAATGCGACCTCGCGTTCGTGTTCTTCTCTCCTCAACGCAGCTTCACGTTCTCTGAGGGTGATTTCTCGTTCTTGTTCTTCTCTCCTCAAAGCAGCTTCGCGTTCTTGTTCTTCTCTCCTCAAAGCAGCTTCGCGTTCTTGTTCTTCTCTTCGTATGGCAGCTGCTCGTTCTTGTTGTTCGAGGGCTTCCCTTTGCTGTTCGCGGGCTTCCCTTTGCTGCTCACGTTCAATCTTAGCCAGCTCTAGTTTAAGTTTCATCGTTGCCAAGTCAGTTTTATCTGCAATATAGTAAGTTTCATGAGTTTCAGAGTCTATCTTACCTTGCTCTAAATAGTAATCCAGCAACAGGTTGTGTAGGTCATTTTTGTTGGCTTGGTAGGGAACTTCTAGTTGATACTCATGTGCAAGAGTTTGTAGTTCAGTCCTCTTGGCACGACTTAAAGTCCCTATTTCACCTGCTGGATTTGCACGGAAAGTTTGGAGACGAAACATGGTGAAATTAGCAAATAAAGGTACACGAATGTTCAATAATGAAATGTCAGAAACAGGACAACGTGGCAACTGGTACCTATCCTGTGTGATCTTTAACAATTAACGTTAAGTGAAAGATATTAAATGATTAAATGAAATCAAGGGCGCAGGAAATCTTGTACCCGGTACTCATGTAAGAGAATAAGGGCAAGAAAATCCTACTAACAAATGAAACAAAGTTTCGAAAACAAATGAAACAGTTAAATGCTTCAAAAGTAAAATTGGTAGTCCAAGGATGTAGGCATACCTTGCCAAGTCTCTATAGGACATAAAGCAAGTTTTTCCCACTGAATTTAATATGATACTTACAGAATTAGCGAACTTTTGTGCTCTGAAAAAATAAGCTAATTCCCTACTGTTGTATGTATCATCATCTCTGACTGACGTGTAGGGGTGCGAGGTGTCAACTGGTGACGAGAACTGCTGCTGAGGTCCCAATTCAGCAACTAAAGTTCGAGCTAGAGGAACTATGGCCCTCTTTGTCCTCCTACAGTCAGATTGCAGAAGATTGGGTACTCTTGACCCGGGGCAGACCACAGTACCAGGGTACCAATATGATGATCTGTCAGAATGAGAAATATTCAAGGGACATAGATGGTAAATACGAGTAATAACATGGAGGGAGAGATGACCAATTAAGAGTATGACTGAGGCCTACAGTCACCACGTAATCCAAAGTTGTCTCACCTTCACTATATGTTACTCTCGTAATGCACAATACACCGCACCTTATAAAAAATGAAATTGAATGAAAAATAGTAAAGCTACGTTAACAGAGTTAAATACGCTTACCATAAATTACCACTTGGCACCAGTACCTGAGTGAAGCTCCCGGACAGGCCCCCATATAACTTGTGACGGTAACGCGTTGGTGTTCGGCTGTTTAAGGCTAGGGGTATGGCCTCGTCACATAGTTATAAAAAAAATAGAAAAACTGGAACTTCGTCTGTGGTAAGGTAAGGAGAAGACACACAAAACACAAGTAAACTTTAACAATGAAATTTTAATTACGTTAAATAAATCAAAACATGAAAATAATGCACAAACAAATATGTATAATAAAATCAATCAATCAAAATAATAAGAATACTTAAATGACACAATGAAAAGTTACGTTAAGGCAAAATAACAAGAAGTGCAATACAACAGTAAGTGGGAGGTGCTGGAATATTGGCTTAAAGCCACCACCTCTCTCAGTACACGCTAACGTCTAGCTGGGAGGAGTGCTGGCTACGAAAGCACGGAACATTCTGAGGACTGATGTTGGGGCGACCCCAGACATCAGGTAGTATTGGGGGCGAGTGCAGGTGCAGCCAGACCGGCGACCAATCAGCGGAGCCGTAGCGATCAACGGGTAGTTTGGTGGTTGGAGTTCGAACAGGTGGCTGGATGCATACGTTTCTGCTCACCCTGGCAAGCCTTGCTGGTGTTTGTTGTCGTTGTTGGACATTTCTTCCATAGTCTTTTATATAGTTGTGAAGACGTAATTTTGGAGGGAAGAGCAGGCTCAATCTCTTGAAGGAGATTATCGTCACAATATATATATATATATATATATATATATATATATATATATATATGTCGTACCTAGTAGCCAGAACGCACTTCTCAGCCTACTATGCAAGGCCCGATTTGCCTAATAAGCCAAGTATTCATGAATTAATTGTTTTTCGGCAACCTAACCTACCTAACCTAACCTAACCTAACTTTTTCCGCTACCTAACCTAACCTAACCTATAAAGATAGGTTAGGTTAGGTTAGGTAGGGTTGGTTAGGTTCGGTCATATATCTACGTTAATATTAACTCTAATAAAAAAAAATTGACCTCATACATAATGAAATGGGTAGCTTTATCATTTCATAAGAAAAAAATAGAGAAAATATATTAATTCAATAAAACTTGGCTTATTAGGCAAATCGGGCCATATAGTAGGCCGAGAAGTGCGTTCTGGCTACTAGGTACGACATATATACATATATACATATATACATATATATTGACATATTATATATATTGACATATTATATATATACATATTGACAACAACACCAGCAAGGCTTGCAAGGGTGAGCAGAAACGTATGCAGCCCGCCACCTGTTCGGACCCAAATCACCAAACTACCCGTTGATCGCTACGGCTCCGCTGATTGGTCGCCGGTCTGGCTGCACCTGCACTCGCCCCCCAATACTACCCGATGTCTGGGGTCGCCCCAACATCAGTCTTCAGAATGTTCCGTGCTTTCGTAGCCAGCACACCTCCCAGCTAGACTCTAGAGTGTACTGAGAGAGGTGGTGGCTTTAAGCCAATATTCCAGCACCTCCCACTTACTGTTGTATTGCACTTCTTGTTATTTTGCCTTAACGTAACTTTTCATTGTGTCATTTAAGTATTCTTATTATTTTGATTCATTGATTTTATTATACATATATGTTTGTGCATTATTTTCATGTTTTGATTTATTTAACGTAATTAAAATTTCATTGTTAAAGTTTTACTTGTGTTTTGTGTGTCTTCTCCTTACCTTACCACAGACGAAGTTCCAGTTTTTCTATTTTTTTTTATAACTATGTGACGAGGCCATACCCCTAGCCTTAAACAGCCGAACACCAACGCGTTACCGTCACAAGTTATATTAGTTCGAACAGGTGGCTGGTTGCATACGTTTCTGCTCACCCTGGCAAGCCTTGCTGGTGTTTGTTGTCGTTGTTGGACATTTCTTCCATAGTCTTTTATATAGTTGTGAAGACGTAATTTTGGAGGGAAGAGCAGGCTCAATCTCTTGAAGGAGATTATCGTCACAACTCTCCCCCGAAGCCTGCGGTTCTGGAAGAAGTACGTCGTTATGTGGTGGAGTAATGGATGGAGTTGCTTCTACTTCATAAACTCTGGAGAGATCATGGGCTAAGATGTTGTCAGACTCTTGGTATAGCGTGTCTCCAGGTTGAATTTCTGCAGTTAGCAAGCCCATAGTAGAAGACGTTGAGATGAGAAGTGGGCGTGCTGCAGGAGGTGTAGGGTGGTGTGGTCCGTATTGATGGTGGACCGAGCACTTTTCAGGTGTGGAGTGAAGTGCTGAAGCTTCAGGATGAGGAAGAGTAGCTCCTTGCCAATTGTTCCGTAGATCCTTGTAGCAGTAGTCGCTGACAAGTGTATTCTTCTCGCCTCGTTGCTGCATCACGACACCACCCACGTCGGTACCATTGGCGTCGACATGGAGGATGAAGGGCTTATCTGACGAGGTGAGAGTGGAATTAGAAGAGGGCATAGGAGCACGAGTATTATCCTGAAAGCATTTGGGAAGATCATTAAGGATTTTGGAATTAGAAAGCGCCGACTCCTTGTCAGTGCTTTCGGGAGAAGAAGCCGGGATGGTCTCTCTGTGGATGTAGGGTTCTGTGAAGGTAGAACAATTAATCAAGACAGTGGGAGGAGTACCATTATATTGCTTCAGGAGGTTGACGTGGCACAGCTGGGTCTTCCGCCGCCTATCTGGAGTCTCTATCACATAATTATTATTATTCCTGCACTCTTTGACGCAGTAGGGTCCTGAAAATCTGTTCTGTAAAGGTGAACCTGGGATAGGGAAATAAGCAAGGACGAAGTCTCCCGGCTTGAATTTTCTTACTTTGCTGGTCTGGTCGTAATGAGTCTTCATTCTCACCTGGGCTTTCAATAGATTATCATGAGCAAAGCGGTGGACTCTCTCTAGAATGTGTTGAAGGTTTTGAAGAAACTGGGGCACATTCTGATGCTCACTGAAGGTGGCATCTCTGAGAGAGTCTTTGAAAGCCTTAAGGGGAGTACGGCACTTACGGCCGTAGAGCATCTCATAAGGAGATACTCCTAGGGACTCATTGGGGAGACTTCTGAAAATACACATTATTAGGTCAATCTGCTTATCCCAATCCTTTGAGGTTTCACTACAAAACTTTTTCAAGAGTGCTTTGATGGTCTGATGACTACGTTCAAGAGAACCCTGTGAAGCAGGATGATAGGGGCTGGACAATACCTGTTTGATGTTGAACTCCTCCAGTGTCCTTTTGAAGAGATCACTGGTGAAGTTGGTGCCACAGTCACTTTGAATCTCCCTGGGAAATCCGTATTGAGTGAAGATCTTCAATAGATGTTTGATAACCGTAGCAGCCGTGATGTTCTTCACTGGAACTGCTATGGGAAATCTGGTGGTAGGACACAGGATGGTTAGGATGTAGGCGTTACCTGAACTGGTCCGAGGTAAAGGACCAACACAGTCTATTATGAGTCTGTGGAAAGGTTCCGCAGGCACCTGTATGGGAATCAGTGGTGCTCTGGGAATGGAGACGTTCGGTTTGCCTGCCATCTGACATGTATGACACTGTTTTACGTACTGTTTGACGTTGTTTACCATACCTGGCCAGTAGTAGTCTTGACGAATCCCATGGTAAGTCTTGTTGAAGCCGTAGTGGGAGAATGCTCCATGGGCCAGGTGTAGAATAGTGGGCCGCAGGCTGGTGGGAATCACAAGTTGTTCGGTGTTGGCCCAATCGTCCTCCTCCTTCAGTTTACTGGGTCTATATCTGCGGTAGAGCAAGTCGTTCTCTAGGAAGAACCCAGGAATACTGTCGGGTTGAGTCTCAGCCTGGAAAAACAATGGTGTTAAAGTAAGATCTTCCCTCTGCAACTTACGGAACTCCAACTTGGTCAGATGCGGGGGTAGTTTCTGAGGGTCTTGAGGGACAGCGGTAGCAGTAGAGTCAGCTGGCTGTGGACGTGCGGCTTGTGCACGGGTGGTCACGAGAACCGGAGGAGAAACTTCATCACTCTCTTGAACCTCTGCTGGAACATACTCAAGAATAGGGTTACTTGGCACAGAGTTACACACCTGGGGTTTGTCCATGACGATCAGGTTGGTCGGTTGCAGGTCTTCTGCCAAGTCGTTGCCTAGGAGAAGTTGCACTCCAGGCATGGGAAAAGGCTTTTCCCTGACGGCGACTTGGACTTCCCCGTTCACGTAGGGACAATCCAGGTGGACTCTGGCGAGAGGGTATGGAGTGGTAGCAGTGAGGTCAGTGATGAAGACTGTTTCCCCGGTGTAGACTATGTTGGGCACAGCCGACTTCAAGATGATCGATTGTAGAGCCGCTGTGTCCCTCAAGATCTTCAATTTGAAACGTCCCTCCGGATTTGAACCGTTGGCAGAGACAGTTCCAGTATACAGGTGGTTACTGAAAAGAGAAAGATCATTAACATCAACACCAACATTCATCACAGGCTTACCGGACTTAGGAGGAGTTGGTTTGGGTCGTTGTTGGTCAGTGGTTCCCTTGTATTGAGACTTACCACACTTGTCTATGGTATGTCCATAGAGTCTACAATACTTGCAGTACAGTTGTGAACCAGCTTGATCGGGGCTCACCTTCTCGTAACTGTACCACGACTTCTTACTGGAGGATGGTTCAGGTGTCAGCCGGTGGATGAGGCTGTAAGTGTCAGCCGACTTAGCACACTTCAGGTAGTCGGTTTCTTCTTTATCTGCTAAGTAGAGGCGGACAGGAGGCGGCACACGTCTCAAGAATTCTTCAACAAGCATCAGGTTCACGAGTTCTGTAAAAGTAGAGACATGTGCTGCTTCCAGCCATTTCATGAAATACCTCCGTTTCGTGTTAGCAAACTCGAGGAAGGTAGTGGTACTTGCCTTCAGGTGGTCACGGAATTTCCTTCTATAACTTTCGGTGGAAAGTAGGTAGGCGTCTAACACTGCTTGTTTCAGAGTGTAGTAGTCATTCTCAGACGCCAAAGTACTGAGTGTGACTGCAGCTCTACCTGTAAGATGGACTCTGAGAAGTGTGGCCCATTGGTCGACAGGCCAACTGAGTTGATTAGCAAGGGTTTCAAAGGTGGTAAAGAACACATCAACTTCTGCTTCTACAAAGGATGGCATTAACTTACTTGCATGTGATATATTAAAACTGACGGGAAGATTGGCAGTAGCTTGCTGGCGTTGAGTGAAGTGTGAAGTTTCCAAGGCGATTTCGCGTTGACGACACTCTAGAGCCAGAGTCGCTTGTTGCTTGTCATGTTCGCGTTGTATTTCCAACTCGCGTTGTTTGGTTTCAAGCTGTAAGCGTTCCCGCTCCTGGAGTGTTTCAAGCTGTACTCGTTCACGTTCACGGAGTAATGCGACCTCGCGTTCGTGTTCTTCTCTCCTCAAAGCAGCTTCGCGTTCTCGTTCGTCTCTCCTCATAGCAGCTTCGCGTTCTTGTTCTTCCCTCCGTATGGCAGCTGTTCGTTCTTCAATCTTGGCCAGCTCTAGTTTGAGTTTCAGCGTTGCCAAATCAGTTTTATCTGCAATATAGTAAGTTTCATGAGTTTCAGAGTCTATCTTACCTTGCTCTAAATAGTAATCCAGCAACAGGTTGTGTAGGTCATTTTTGTTGGCTTGGTAGGGAACTCAGAAATGTGACGGTAACGCGTTGGTGTTCGGCTGTTTAAGGCTAGGGGTATGGCCTCGTCACATAGTTATAAAAAAAAATAGAAAAACTGGAACTTCGTCTGTGGTAAGGTAAGGAGAAGACACACAAAACACAAGTAAAACTTTAACAATGAAATTTTAATTACGTTAAATAAATCAAAACATGAAAATAATGCACAAACAAATATGTATAATAAAATCAATGAATCAAAATAATAAGAATACTTAAATGACACAATGAAAGTTACGTTAAGGCAAAATAACAAGAAGTGCAACAAAAGTTTAGTGGGAGGTGCTGGAATATTGGCTTAAAGCCACCACCTCTCTCAGTACACGCTAACGTCTAGCTGGGAGGAGTGCTGGCTACGAAAGCACGGAACATTCTGAGGACTGATGTTGGGGCGACCCCAGACATCAGGTAGTATTGGGGGGCGAGTGCAGGTGCAGCCAGACCGGCGACCAATCAGCGGAGCCGTAGCGATCAACGGGTAGTTTGGTGGTTGGAGTTCGAACAGGTGGCTGGTTGCATACGTTTCTGCTCACCCTGGCAAGCCTTGCTGGTGCTGGTGTTGTTGTCGTTGTTGGACATTTCTTCCATAGTCTTTTTATATAATTGTGAAGACGTAATTTTGGAGGGAAGAGCAGGCTCAATCTCTTGAAGGAGATTATCGTCACAACTCTCCCCCGAAGCCTGCGGTTCTGGAAGAAGTACGTCGTTATGTGGTGGAGTAATGGATGGAGTCGCTTCTACTTCATAAACTCTGGAGAGATCATGGGCTAAGATGTTGTCAGACTCTTGGTATAGCGTGTCTCCAGGTTGAATTTCTGCAGGTAGCAAGCCCATAGTAGAAGACGTTGAGATGAGAAGTGGGCGTGCTGCAGGAGGTGTAGGGTGGTGTGGTCCGTATTGATGGTGGACCGAGCACTTTTCAGGTGTGGAGTGAAGTGCTGAAGCTTCAGGATGAGGAAGAGTAGCTCCTTGCCAATTGTTCCGTAGATCCTTGTAGCAGTAGTCGCTGACAGGTGTATTCTTCTCGCCTCGTTGCTGCATCACGACACCACCCACGTCGGTACCATTGGCGTCGACATGGAGGATGAAGGGCTTATCTGACGAGGTGAGAGTGGAATTAGAAGAGGGCATAGGAGCACGATTATTATCCTGAAAGCATTTGGGAAGATCATTAAGGATTTTGGAATTAGAAAGCGCCGACTCCTTGTCAGTGCTTTCGGGAGAAGAAGCCGGGATGGTCTCACTGTGGATGTAGGGTTCTGTGAAGGTAGAACAATTAATCAAGACAGTGGGAGGAGTACCATTATATTGCTTCAGGAGGTTGACGTGGCACAGCTGGGTCTTCCGCCGCCTATCTGGAGTCTCTATGACGTATGTGTTGTTGCTTCTGCACTCTTTGACGCAGTAGGGTCCTGAAAATCTGTTTTGTAAAGGTGAACCTGGGATAGGGAAATAAGCAAGGACGAAGTCTCCCGGCTTGAATTTTCTTACTTTGCTGGTCTGGTCGTAATGAGTCTTCATTCTCACCTGGGCTTTCAATAGATTATCATGAGCAAAGCGGTGGACTCTCTCTAGAATGTGTTGAAGGTTTTGAAGAAACTGGGGCACATTCTGATGCTCACTGAAGGTGGCATCTCTGAGAGAGTCTTTGAAAGCCTTAAGGGGAGTACGGCACTTACGGCCGTAGAGCATCTCATAAGGAGATACTCCTAGGGACTCATTGGGGAGACTTCTGAAAATACACATTATTAGGTCAATCTGCTTATCCCAATCCTTTGAGGTTTCACTACAAAACTTTTTCAAGAGTGCTTTGATGGTCTGATGACTACGTTCAAGAGAACCCTGTGAAGCAGGATGATAGGGGCTGGACAATACCTGTTTGATGTTGAACTCCTCCAGTGTCCTTTTGAAGAGATCACTGGTGAAGTTGGTGCCACAGTCACTTTGAATCTCCCTGGGAAATCCGTATTGAGTGAAGATCTTCAATAGATGTTTGATAACCGTAGCAGCCGTGATGTTCTTCACTGGAACTGCTATGGGAAATCTGGTGGTAGGACACAGGATGGTTAGGATGTAGGCGTTACCTAAACTGGTCCGAGGTAAAGGACCGACACAGTCTATTATGAGTCTGTGGAAAGGTTCCGCAGGCACCTGTATGGGAATCAGTGGTGCTCTGGGAATGGAGACGTTCGGTTTGCCTGCCATCTGACATGTATGACACTGTTTTACGTACTGTTTGACGTTGTTTACCATACCTGGCCAGTAGTAGTCTTGGCGAATCCCATGGTAAGTCTTGTTGAAGCCGTAGTGGGAGAATGCTCCATGGGCCAGGTGTAGAATAGTGGGCCGCAGGCTGGTGGGAATCACAAGTTGTTCGGTGTTGGCCCAATCGTCCTCCTCCTTCAGTTTACTGGGTCTATATCTGCGGTAGAGCAAGTCGTTCTCTAGGAAGAACCCAGGAATACTGTCGGGTTGAGTCTCAGCCTGGAAAAACAATGGTGTTAAAGTAAGATCTTCCCTCTGCAACTTACGGAACTCCAACTTGGTCAGATGCGGGGGTAGTTTCTGAGGGTCTTGAGGGACAGCGGTAGCAGTAGAGTCAGCTGGCTGTGGACGTGCGGCTTGTGCACGGGTGGTCACGAGAACCGGAGGAGAAACTTCATCACTCTCTTGAACCTCTGCTGGAACATACTCGAGAATAGGGTTTCTGGGCACAGAGTTACACACCTGGGGTTTGTCCATGACGATCAGGTTGGTCGGTTGCAGGTCTTCTGCCAAGTCGTTGCCTAGGAGAAGTTGCACTCCAGGCATGGGAAAAGGCTTTTCCCTGACGGCGACTTGGACTTCCCCGTTCACGTAGGGACAATTCAGGTGGACTCTGGCGAGAGGGTATGGAGTGGTAGCAGTGAGGTCAGTGATGAAGACTGTTTCCCCGGTGTAGACTATGTTGGGCACAGCCGACTTCAAGATGATCGATTGTAGAGCCGCTGTGTCCCTCAAGATCTTCAATTTGAAACGTCCCTCCGGATTTGAACCGTTGGCAGAGACAGTTCCAGTATACAGGTGGTTACTGAAAAGAGAAAGATCATTAACATCAACACCAACATTCATCACAGGCTTACCGGACTTAGGAGGAGTTGGTTTGGGTCGTTGTTGGTCAGTGGTTCCCTTGTATTGAGACTTACCACACTTGTCTATGGTATGTCCATAGAGTCTACAATACTTGCAGTACAGTTGTGAACCAGCTTGATCGGGGCTCACCTTCTCGTAACTGTACCACGACTTCTTACTGGAGGATGGTTCAGGTGTCAGCCGGTGGATGAGGCTGTAAGTGTCAGCCGACTTAGCACCCTTCAGGTAGTCGGTTTCTTCTTTATCTGCTAAGTAGAGGCGGACAGGAGGCGGCACACGTCTCAAGAATTCTTCAACAAGCATCAGGTTCACGAGTTCTGTAAAAGTAGAGACATGTGCTGCTTCCAGCCATTTCATGAAATACCTCCGTTTCGTGTTAGCAAACTCGAGGAAGGTAGTGGTACTTGCCTTCAGGTGGTCACGGAATTTCCTTCTATAACTTTCAGTAGAGAGGAGGTAGGCGTCCAACACTGCTTGTTTCAAAGTGTAGTAGTCATTCTCAGACGCCAAAGTACTGAGTGTGACTGCAGCTCTACCTGTAAGATGGACTCTGAGAAGTGTGGCCCATTGGTCGACAGGCCAACTGAGTTGATTAGCAAGGGTTTCAAAGGTGGTGAAAAAAACATCAACTTCTGCTTCTACAAAGGATGGCATTAACTTACTTGCATGTGATATATTAAAACTGACGGGAAGATTGGCAGTAGCTTGCTGGCGTTGAGCGAGGTGTGAAGTTTCCAACGTGTATTCCCGTTGACGACACTCAAGAGCCAGAGTCGCTTGTTGCTTGTCATGTTCGCGTTGTATTTCCAACTCGCGTTGTTTGGTTTCAAGCTGTAAGCGTTCACGTTCACGGAGCATTGCAAACTCACGTTCCTTGAGGGCGATCTCTTCCCTTCGTATGTCAGCTGCTTCCCTTTGCTGTTCGCGGGCTTCCCTTTGCTGCTCACGTTCAATCTTGGCCAGCTCTAGTTTAAGTTTCATCGTTGCCAAGTCAGTTTTATCTGCAATATAGTAAGTTTCATGAGTTTCAGAGTCTATCTTACCTTGCTCTAAATAGTAATCCAGCAACAGGTTGTGTAGGTCATTTTTGTTGGCTTGGTAGGGAACTTCTAGTTGATACTCATGTGCAAGAGTTTGTAGTTCAGTCCTCTTGGCACGACTTAAAGTCCCTATTTCACCTGCTGGATTTGCACGGAAAGTTTGGAGACGAAACATGGTGAAATTAGCAAATAAAGGTACACGAATGTTCAATAATGAAATGTCAGAAACAGGACAACGTGGCAACTGGTACCTATCCTGTGTGATCTTTAACAATTAACGTTAAGTGAAAGATATTAAATGATTAAATTAAATCAAGGGCGCAGGAAATCTTGTACCCGGTACTCATGTAAGAGAATAAGGGCAAGAAAATCCTACTAACAAATGAAACAAAGTTTCGAAAACAAATGAAACAGTTAAATGCTTCAAAAGTAAAATTGGTAGTCCAAGGATGTAGGCATACCTTGCCAAGTCTCTAAAGGACATAAAGCAAGTTTTTCCTACTGAATTTAATATGATACTTACAGAATTAGCGAACTTTTGTGCTCTGAAAAAATAAGCTAATTCCCTACCGTTGTATGTATCATCATCTCTGACTGACGTGTAGGGGTGCGAGGTGTCAACTGGTGACGAGAACCGCTGCTGAGGTCCCAATTCAGCAACTAAAGTTCGAGCTAGAGGAACTATGGCCCTCTTTGTCCTCCTACAGTCAGATTGCAGAAGATTGGGTACTCTTGACCCGGGGCAGACCACAGTACCAGGGTACCAATATGATGATCTGTCAGAATGAGAAATATTCAAGGGACATAGATGGTAAATACGAGTAATAACATGGAGGGAGAGATGACCAATTAAGAGTATGACTGAGGCCTACAGTCACCACGTAATCCAAAGTTGTCTCACCTTCACTATATGTTACTCTCGTAATGCACAATACACCGCACCTTATAAAAAATGAAATTGAATGAAAAATAGTAAAGCTACGTTAACAGAGTTAAATACGCTTACCATAAATTACCACTTGGCACCAGTACCTGAGTGAAGCTCCTAGGACAGGCCCCCATATAACTTGTGACGGTAACGCGTTGGTGTTCGGCTGTTTAAGGCTAGGGGTATGGCCTCGTCACATAGTTATAAAAAAAAATAGAAAAACTGGAACTTCGTCTGTGGTAAGGTAAGGAGAAGACACACAAAACACAAGTAAAACTTTAACAATGAAATTTTAATTACGTTAAATAAATCAAAACATGAAAATAATGCACAAACAAATATGTATAATAAAATCAATGAATCAAAATAATAAGAATACTTAAATGACACAATGAAAGTTACGTTAAGGCAAAATAACAAGAAGTGCAACAAAAGTTTAGTGGGAGGTGCTGGAATATTGGCTTAAAGCCACCACCTCTCTCAGTACACGCTAACGTCTAGCTGGGAGGAGTGCTGGCTACGAAAGCACGGAACATTCTGAGGACTGATGTTGGGGCGACCCCAGACATCAGGTAGTATTGGGGGGCGAGTGCAGGTGCAGCCAGACCGGCGACCAATCAGCGGAGCCGTAGCGATCAACGGGTAGTTTGGTGGTTGGAGTTCGAACAGGTGGCTGGTTGCATACGTTTCTGCTCACCCTGGCAAGCCTTGCTGGTGCTGGTGTTGTTGTCGTTGTTGGACATTTCTTCCATAGTCTTTTTATATAATTGTGAAGACGTAATTTTGGAGGGAAGAGCAGGCTCAATCTCTTGAAGGAGATTATCGTCACATATAACTTGTGACGGTAACGCGTTGGTGTTCGGCTGTTTAAGGCTAGGGGTATGGCCTCGTCACATAGTTATAAAAAAAAATAGAAAAACTGGAACTTCGTCTGTGGTAAGGTAAGGAGAAGACACACAAAACACAAGTAAACTTTAACAATGAAATTTTAATTACGTTAAATAAATCAAAACATGAAAATAATGCACAAACAAATATGTATAATAAAATCAATGAATCAAAATAATAAGAATACTTAAATGACACAATGAAAGTTACGTTAAGGCAAAATAACAAGAAGTGCAACACAAAGTTTAAGTGGGAGGTGCTGGAATATTGGCTTAAAGCCACCACCTCTCTCAGTACACGCTAACGTCTAGCTGGGAGGAGTGCTGGCTACGAAAGCACGGAACATTCTGAGGACTGATGTTGGGGCGACCCCAGACATCAGGTAGTATTGGGGGCGAGTGCAGGTGCAGCCAGACCGGCGACCAATCAGCGGAGCCGTAGCGATCAACGGGTAGTTTGGTGGTTGGAGTTCGAACAGGTGGCTGGATGCATACGTTTCTGCTCACCCTGGCAAGCCTTGCTGGTGTTTGTTGTCGTTGTTGGACATTTCTTCCATAGTCTTTTATATAGTTGTGAAGACGTAATTTTGGAGGGAAGAGCAGGCTCAATCTCTTGAAGGAGATTATCGTCACAATATATATATATATATATATATATATATATATATGTCGTACCTAGTAGCCAGAACGCACTTCTCAGCCTACTATGCAAGGCCCGATTTGCCTAATAAGCCAAGTATTCATGAATTAATTGTTTTTCGGCAACCTAACCTACCTAACCTAACCTAACCTAACTTTTTCCGCTACCTAACCTAACCTAACCTATAAAGATAGGTTAGGTTAGGTTAGGTAGGGTTGGTTAGGTTCGGTCATATATCTACGTTAATATTAACTCTAATAAAAAAAAATTGACCTCATACATAATGAAATGGGTAGCTTTATCATTTCATAAGAAAAAAATAGAGAAAATATATTAATTCAATAAAACTTGGCTTATTAGGCAAATCGGGCCATATAGTAGGCCGAGAAGTGCGTTCTGGCTACTAGGTACGACATATATACATATATACATATATACATATATATATATATATATATATATATATATATATATATATATATATATATAAATATATATATATATATATATATATATATATATATATGTGTACGACATATATATATATATATATTTACATATATATATACTGTAACGGTAAAGCATTGGTGTTCGGCTGTTTTAAAAGCTAGGGGCAGGGCCTCGTCACATTAAAGAAAAAAAAGAGAAAAAGCTGGAAGTTTCGTCTGTGGTAAGGTAATGGGAAGACACACAAAACACAAGTAAATTTAACAATGAAATTTTAATTACGTTAGAAAAGCAAGACATGAATAAAATTAAGTATAAAATATAAAAGACAAGTCAACAAACAAAATAATAAGAATAATCACTGGCAAATGAAAAGTTACGTTAAGAGAAGTGAGGTATAGCAAAATAAATAATAATGATGCTGGAATATTGGCTTCGAGCTGCCACCTCCCTTAGTACACGAAAGCCAAGGCTTAGTCTACCAATGAGAGATGTCAACTGCAAGGAGCACTGAGATATTCTGACGACTCTGGGCCACTGCAACCCAGACATCAACTTGTGGCGGAGGGTGGAGGGCAGGTGCGACGGGACACCAGCCAATCAGCGACAGGCAGGCAATGGACAAGCAGTTTGCCGGTTTACGGTGGCGGTGGCGAGCAGGTGTGCCGGTGTGCTCTCAAACATTTTGCTCTCTGGGCAAAACGTTTTGGAGATACTTGCTGGATATATCTTCTATATTATCTGTTGTTGTTACGTACTTTGAAGGGAAGAGCAGGCTCAATCTCTCTTGAAAAAGATTATCATCACAATACATATATATATATATGTATATATATATATATATATATATATATATATATATATATATATATATATATATATATATATATATATATATATATATATATATTTATATATATATAAAATTTTTGAAAAATATATAAATCCAGGAAAACTTGGCTTATTAGGCAAATCGGGCCCTGCATAGAAGGCCGAGTACGACGTTCTGGCTACTAGGTACAACATATATATATATATATATATATATATATATATATATATATATATATATATATATATATATATATATATATATATATGTCCTACCTAATAGCCAGAACGCACTTCTCAGCCTACTATGCAAGGCCCGATTTGCCTAATAAGCCAAGTTTTCATGAATTAATTGTTTTTCGTTTACCTAACCTATCTAACCTAACCTAACCTACCTTTTTCGGCTACCTAACCTAACCTAACCTATAAAGATAGGTTAGGTAGGGTTGGTTAGGTTCGGTCATATATCGACGTTAATTTTAACTCCAATAAGAAAAAATTGACCTCATACATAATGAAATGGGTAGCTTTATCATTTTATAAGAAAAAAATTAGAGAAAATATATTAATTCAGGAAAACTTGGCTTATTAGGCAAATCGGGCCTTGCATAGTAGGCTAAGAAGTGCGTTCTGGCTACTAGGTACGACATATATATATATATATATATATATATATATATATATGTATATATATATATATATATATATATATATATATATATATATATATATATATATATATATATGTCGTACCTAGTAGCCAGAACGCACTTCTCAGCCTACTATGCAAGGCCCGATTTGCCTAATAAGCCAAGTTTTACTGAATAAATATATTTTCTCTAATTTTTTTCTTATGAAATGATGAAGCTACCCATATCATTATGTGTGAGATAAAAAAAATTTATTGGAGTTAAAATTAACATAGATATATGACCGAACCTAACCAACCCTACCTAACCTAACCTAACCTATCTCCATAGGTTAGGTTAGGTTAGGTAGTTGAAAAAGTTAGGTTAGGTTAGGTTAGGTAGTCGAAGAAACATTAGTTCATGAAAACTTGGCTTATTAGGCAAATCGGGCCTTGCATAGTAGGCTGAGAAGTGCGTTCTGGCTACTAGGTACGACATATATATATATATATATATATATATATATATATATATATATATATATATATATATATATATATATATATATATATATATATATATATATATATATATATATATATATATATATATATATATTGTGACGGTAACGCGTTGGTGTTCGGCTGTTTAAGGCTAGGGGTATGGCCTCGTCACATAGTTATATAAAAAAAGAAAAAACTGGAACTTCGTCTGTGGTAAGGTAAGGAGAAGACACACAAAACACAAGTAAACTTTAACAATGAAATTTTAATTACGTTAAATAAATCAAAACATGAATAAAATGCACAAACAAATTCTTATAATAAAATCAATCAATCAAAAATAATAAGAATACTTAAATGACACAATGAAAAGTTACGTTAAGGCAAAATAACAAAAAGTGCAACACAAAATTAAATGGGAGGTGCTGGAATATTGGCTTTAAGCTATCACCTCTCTCAGTAGACGCTAACGTCTAGCTGGGAGGAGTGATAACCACGAAAGCACTGAACATTCTGAGGTCTGAGGTCGTGGCGACCCCAGACATCAAGTAGTATGGGGGGGCGAGTGCAGGTGCAGCCAGACCGGCGACCAATCAGCGGGGCCGGTAGCGATCAACGAGTAGTTTGGCGGTTTGAGTCTGAACAGGTGTCTCTGGCTGCAACGTTTTGCGCTCTGGCAAGCCTTGCTGGTGTTGTTGTCGTTGTTGGACATTTCTTCCATAGTAGTTTTATATAACCACAACGACGTAATTGTGGAGGGAAGAGCAGGCTCAATCTCTTGAAGGAGATTATCGTCACAACTCTCCCCCGAAGCCTGCGGTTCTGGAAGAAGTACGTCGTTATGTGGTGGAGTAATAGATGGAGTCGCTTCTACTTCATAAACTCTGGAGAGATCATGGGCTAAGATGTTGTCAGACTCTTGGTATAGCGTGTCTCCAGGTTGAATTTCTGCAGTTAGCAAGCCCATAGTAGAAGACGTTGAGATGAGAAGTGGGCGTGCTGCAGGAGGTGTAGGGTGGTGAGGTCCGTGTTGATGGTGGACCGAGCACTTTTCAGGGGTGGAGTGAAGTGCTGAAGCTTCAGGATGAGGAAGAGTAGCTCCTTGCCAATTGTTCCGTAGATCCTTGTAGCAGTAGTCGCTGACAGGTGTATTCTTCTCGCCTCGTTGCTGCATCACGACACCACCAACGTCGGTACCATTAGCGTCGACATGGAGGATGAAGGGCTTATCTGACGAGGTGAGAGTGGAATTAGAAGAGGGCAAAGGAGCACGATTATTATCCTGAAAGCATTTGGGAAGATCATTAAGGATTTCGGAATTAGAAAGCGCTGACTCCTTGTCAGTGCTTTCGGGAGGAGAAGCTGGGAAGGTCTCACTGTGGATGTAGGGTTCTGTGAAGGTAGAACAATTAGTCAAGACAGTGGGAGGAGTACCATTATATTGCTTCAGGAGGTTGACGTGGCACAGCTGGGTCTTCCGCCGCCTATCTGGAGTCTCTATGACGTAGTTGTTGTTGCTTCTGCACTCTTTGACGCAGTAGGGTCCTGAAAATCTGTTTTGTAAAGGTGAACCTGGGATAGGGAAATAGGCAAGGACGAAGTCTCCCGGCTTGAATTTTCTTACTTTGCTGGTCTGGTCGTAATGAGTCTTCATTCTCACCTGGGCTTTCAATAGATTATCATGGGCAAAGCGGTGGACTCTCTCTAGAATGTGTTGAAGGTTTTGAAGAAACTGGGGCACATTCTGATGCTCACTGAAGGTGGCATCTCTGAGAGAGTCTTTGAAAGCCTTAAGGGGAGTACGGCACTTACGGCCGTAGAGCATCTCATAAGGAGATACTCCTAGGGACTCATTGGGGAGACTTCTGAAAATACACATTATTAGGTCAATCTGCTTATCCCAATCCTTTGAGGTTTCACTACAAAACTTTTTCAAGAGTGCTTTGATGGTCTGATGACTACGTTCAAGAGAACCCTGTGAAGCAGGATGATAGGGGCTGGACAATACCTGTTTGATGTTGAACTCCTCCAGTGTCCTTTTGAAGAGATCACTGGTGAAGTTGGTACCACAGTCACTTTGAATCTCCCTGGGAAATCCGTATTGAGTGAAGATCTTCAATAGATGTTTTATAACCGTAGCAGCCGTGATGTTCTTCACTGGAACTGCTATGGGAAATCTGGTGGTAGGACACAGGATGGTTAGGATGTAGGCGTTACCTGAACTGGTCCGAGGTAAAGGACCAACACAGTCTATTATGAGTCTGTGGAAAGGTTCCGCAGGCACCTGTATGGGAATCAGTGGTGCTCTGGGAATGGAGACGTTCGGCTTGCCTGCCATCTGACATGTATGACACTGTTTTACGTACTGTTTGACGTTATTTACCATACCTGGCCAGTAGTAGTCTTGACGAATCCCATGGTAAGTCTTGTTGAAGCCGTAGTGGGAGAATGCTCCATGGGCCAGGTGTAGAATAGTGGGCCGCAGGCTGGTGGGAATCACAAGTTGTTCGATGTTGGCCCAATCGTCCTCCTCCTTCAGTTTACTGGGTCTATATCTGCGGTAGAGCAAGTCGTTCTCTAGGAAGAACCCAGGAATACTGTCGGGTTGAGTCTCAGCCTGGAAAAACAATGGTGTTAAAGTAAGATCTTCCCTCTGCAACTTACGGAACTCCAACTTGGTCAGATGCGGGGGGAGTTTCTGAGGGTCTTGAGGGACAGCGGTAGCAGTAGAGTCAGCTGGCTGTGGACGTGCGGCTTGTGCACGGGTGGTCACGAGAACCGGAGGAGAAACTTCATCACTCTCTTGAACCTCTGCTGGAACATACTCAAGAATAGGGTTTATTGGCACAGAGTTACACACCTGGGGTTTGTCCATGACGATCAGGTTGGTCGGTTGCAGGTCTTCTGCCAAGTCGTTGCCTAGGAGAAGTTGCACTCCAGGCATGGGAAAAGGCTTTTCCCTGACGGCGACTTGGACTTCCCCGTTCACGTAGGGACAATCCAGGTGGACTCTGGCGAGAGGGTATGGAGTGGTAGCAGTGAGGTCAGTGATGAAGACAGTTTCTCCGGTGTAGACGATGTTGGGCACAGCCGACTTCAAGATGATCGATTGTAGAGCCGCTGTGTCCCTCAAGATCTTCAATTTGAAACGTCCCTTCGGATTTGAACCGTTGGCAGAGACAGTTCCAGTATACAGGTGGTTACTGAAAAGAGAAAGATCATTAACATCAACACCAACATTCATCACAGGCTTACCGGACTTAGGAGAGTTGGTTTGGGTCTTTGTTGGTCAGTGGTTCCCTTGTATTGAGACTTACCACACTTGTCTATGGTATGTCCATAGAGTCTACAATACTTGCAGTACAGTTGTGAACCAGCTTGATCGGGGCTCACCTTCTCGTAACTGTACCACGACTTCTTACTGGAGGATGGTTCGGGTGTCAGCCGGTGGATGAGGCTGTAAGTGTCAGCCGACTTAGCACACTTCAGGTAGTCGGTTTCTTCTTTATCTGCTAAGTAGAGGCGGACAGGAGGTGGCACACGTCTCAAGAATTCTTCAACAAGCATCAGGTTGACGAGTTCTGTAAAAGTAGAGACATGTGCTGCTTCCAGCCATTTCATGAAATACCTCCGTTTCGTGTTAGCAAACTCGAGGAAGGTAGTGGTACTTGCCTTCAGGTGGTCACGGAATTTCCTTCTATAACTTTCGGTGGAAAGTAGGTAGGCGTCCAACACTGCTTGTTTCAGAGTGTAGTAGTCATTCTCAGACGCCAAAGTACTGAGTGTGACTGCAGCTCTACCTGTAAGATGGACTCTGAGAAGTGTGGCCCATTGGTCGACAGGCCAACTGAGTTGATTAGCAAGGGTTTCAAAGGTGGTAAAGAACACATCAACTTCTGCTTCTACAAAGGATGGCATTAACTTACTTGCATGTGATATATTAAAACTGACGGGAAGATTGGCAGTAGCTTGCTGGCGTTGAGTGAAGTGTGAAGTTTCCAAGGCGATTTCACGTTGACGACACTCTAGAGCCAGAGTCGCTTGTTGCTTGTCATGTTCGCGTTGTAACTCTAACTCGCGTTGTTTGGTTTCGAGCTGTAAGCGTTCCCGCTCCTGGAGTGTTTCAAGCTGTACTCGCTCACGTTCATGGAGTAATGCGAACTCACGTTCGTGTTCTTCTCTCCTCAAGGCGGCTTCGCGTTCTTGTTCGTCTCTCCTCAAAGCAGCCTCGCGTTCTTGTTCTTCCCTCCGTATGGCAGCTGTTCGTTCTTCAATCTTGGCCAGCTCTAGTTTGAGTTTCAGCGTTGCCAAATCAGTTTTATCTGCAATATAGTAAGTTTCATGAGTTTCAGAGTCTATCTTACCTTGCTCTAAATAGTAATCCAGCAACAGGTTGTGTAGGTCATTTTTGTTGGCTTGGTAGGGAACTTCTAGTTGATACTCATGTGCAAGAGTTTGTAATTCAGTCCTCTTGGCACGACTTAAAGTCCCTATTTTACCTGCTGGATTTGTACGGAAAGCTTGGAGACGAAACATGGTGAAATTAGCAAATAAAGGTACACGAATATTCAATAGTGAATGTCAGAAACAGGACAACGTGGCAACTGGTACCTATCCTGTGAGATCTTTAACAATTAAAGTTAAGTAAAAGATGTTAAATGATTAAATTAAATCAAGGGCGCAGGAAATCTTGTACCCGGTACTCATGTAAGAGGATAAGGGCAAGAAAATCCTACTAACAATTGAAACAAAGTTTCGAAAACAAATGAAACAGTTAAATGCTTCAAAAGTAAAATTGGTAGTCCAAGGATGTAGGCATACCTTGCCGAGTCTCTATAGGACATAAAGCAAGTTTTTCCTACTGAATTTAATATGATACTTACAGAATTAGCGAACTTTTGTGCTCTGAAAAAATAAGCTAATTCCCTACCGTTGTATGTATCATCATCTCTGACTGACGTGTAGGGGTGCGAGGTGTCAACTGGTGACGAGAACTGCTGCTGAGGTCCCAACTCAGCAACTAAAGTTCGAGCTAGAGGAACTATGGCCCTCTTTGTCCTCCTACAGTCAGATTGCAGAAGATTGGGTACTCTTGACCCGGGGCAGACCACAGTACCAGGGTACCAATATGATGATCTGTCAGAATGAGAAATATTCAAGGGACATAGATGGTAAATACGAGTAATAACACGGAGGGAGAGATGACCAATTAAGAGTATGACTGAGGCCTACAGTCACCACGTAATCCAAAGTTGTCTCACCTTCACTATATGTTACTCTCGTAATGCACAATACACCGCACCTTATAAAAAATGAAAGTGAATATGAAAAATAGTAAAGCTACGTTAACAAAGTTAAATACGCTTACCATAAATTACCACTTGGCACCAGTACCTGAGTGAAGCTCCTAGGACAGGCCCCCATATAACTTGTGACGGTAACGCGTTGGTGTTCGGCTGTTTAAGGCTAGGGGTATGGCCTCGTCACATAGTTATAAAAAAAAAGAAAAAACTGGAACTTCGTCTGTGGTAAGGTAAGGAGAAGACACACAAAACACAAGTAAACTTTAACAATGAAATTTTAATTACGTTAAATAAATCAAAACATGAATAAAATGCACAAACAAATTCTTATAATAAAATCAATCAATCAAAATAATAAGAATACTTAAATGACACAATGAAAAGTTACGTTAAGGCAAAATAACAAGAAGTGCAACACAAAATTAAATGGGAGGTGCTGGAATATTGGCTTTAAGCTATCACCTCTCTCAGTACACGCTAACGTCTAGCTGGGAGGAGTGATAACCATGAAAGCACGGAACATTCTGAGGTCTGAGGTCGTGGCGACCCCAGACATCAAGTAGTATGGGGGGGCGAGTGCAGGTGCAGCCAGACCGGCGACCAATCAGCGGGGCCGGTAGCGATCAACGAGTAGTTTGGCGGTTTGAATCTGAACAGGTGTCTCTGGCTGCAACGTTTTGCGCTCTGGCAAGCCTTGCTGGTGTTGTTGTCGTTGTTGGACATTTCTTCCATAGTAGTTTTATATAACCACAACGACGTAATTGTGGAGGGAAGAGCAGGCTCAATCTCTTGAAGGAGATTATCGTCACAATATATATATATATATATATATATATATATATATATATATATATATATATATATATATATATATATATATATATATATATATATACATATATATATATATATATATGTCGTACCTAGTAGCCAGAACTCACTTCTCAGCCTACTATTCAAGGCCCGATTTGCCTAATAAGCCAAGTTTTCCTGAATTAATATATTTACTATAATTTTTTTCTTATGAAATGATAAAGCAACCCTTTTCTCTATGTATGAGGTCAATTTTTTTTTATTGGAGTTAAAATTAACGTAGATATATGAGCGAACCTAACCAACCCTACCTAACCTAACCTAACCTATATTTATAGGTAAGGTTAGGTTAGGTAGCCAAAAAAAGCTAGGTTAGGTTAGGTTAGGTAGACGAAAAAACATTAATTCATGAAAACTTGGCTTATTAGGCAAATCGGGCCTTGAATAGTAGGCTGAGAGGTGCGTTCTGGCTACTAGGTACGACATATATATATATATATATATATATATATATATATATATATATATATATATATATATATATATATATATATATATATATATATATATACATATATATATATATATATGTCGTACCTAGTAGCCAGAACGCACTTCTCAGCCTACTATGCAAGGCCCGATTTGCCTAATAAGCCAAGTTTTCTTGAATTAATTGTTTTTCGACTACCTAACCTACCTAACCTAACCTAACCTAACTTTTTCTGCTACCTAACCTAACCTAACCTATAAAGATAGGTTAGGTTAGGTCAGGTAGGGTTGGTTAGGTTCGGTCATATATTTACGTTAATTTTAACTCCAATAAAAAAAAATTAACCTCATACATAATGAAATGGGTAGCTTTATCATTTCATAAGAAAAAAATTAGAGAAAATATATTAATTCATGAAAACTTGGCTTATTAGGCAAATCGGGCCATGCATAGTAGGCTGAGAAGTGCGTTCTGGCTACTAGGTACGACATATATATATATATATATATATATATATATATATATATATATATATATATATATATATATATATATATATATATATATATATATATATATACATATATATATAGATATATATATATGTCGTACCTAGTAGCCAGAACGCACTTCTCAGCCTACTATGCAAGGCCCAATTTGCCTAATTAGCCAAGTTTTCATGAATTAACTGTTTTTCGACTACCTAACCTAACTTTTTCGGCTACCTAACCTAACCTAACCTATAAAGATAGGTTAGGTTAGGTTAGGTAGGGTTGGTTAGGTTCGGTCATATATCTACATTATAATCGATAATCTCTGAAAGTTCTTCATCGATTGCTTTGAAATTTTCACACAACATTCCATTCGCATCCGAGCGCGTTTTTATTTACATACTATATAGATGTCATGTCTGTGACAGTAAAAACATGTTTTTTTAAAAGCTGTGTTTTTCATGTTTTTTTCGTACGAGGGAAATCTTCGAAACCTCTTCACCGATTTCTTTGAAATTTTGACACAATGTTGCATGCGAATAGGCCCGTTATTTTATATACCTACTATATACATGCCTCACCTGTGATAGGAAAAAACATGCTTTTTTTGAAAAACAGTGCCATCTGTTAGATGTAACAGCAATACATGCTGTAATCTCCCAAAGTTCTTCACCGATTGCTTTGAAATTTTGACACAACGTTCCATTCGAATACGCGCGAGTTTTTATATGTCTACTATATAGATGCCACCCTTGTAACATGTAAATACATACGTTTTTGACAAACTGTTGCACATAAGACCAACACACGCTATACTAATTATGTTATGATTCAATTTCAATATTTCCGATTTCATTGATAAATTGAATTTTCATAAATTTCGATTTATTTTCATTTCGATTTAATTTTTTTGTTTGACATTGCATTGGAATTGAGCTGTGTTGTTTACCATACCGTTCATTTTGTGTGTATAGTTTATTTTTTTTAATTTTTTCATTTCGTTTTCTGAGCTTTTTTCTTATATTTCAGTGATAGGAAAATCTGGGGCCAGATTCACGAAGCAGTTAAGCAAGTACTTATGAACGTGTACATCTTTCCTCAATCTTTGATGGCTTTGGTTACATTTATTAAACAGTTTACAAACATGAAAAGTTGCCAATCAACTGTACTTATTGTTATAAACCGCCTCTTGGTGCTTCGGAGCTTATTAACAGTTTAATAATTGTAAACAAAGCCACCAAAGATTGAGAAAAGATATTCAGGTTCGTAAGTGTTTGCGTAACTTCTTCGTGAATCTAGCCCCAGATCATTTGATGGTCCCATTCTTCTGATGGGAACATCAGATCATTTGATCATCAGACGAGGGAGTGGCGAATGGTGGGAAGGACGAGAGGACAGGAGTGGGGGGGTGGAGGGGAGGACGACGGGACAGGGGAAGGGGTAATGGTGGGGGAAGGCGAGGTGACAGGAGAGATTGGGACGAGGGGACAGGGGAATGGAGAATGATGAGGAGGACAAGGAAATAGGGGAGTGGGGGGTTTGTACGGAGGATGAGGGGACGGGGGAGGGAGAAATGGTAGGGAGGACAAGGAGACGGGGGAGTGGGAGATAGTGGGGAGGACGAGGGGACAGTGGAGTGAGGAATGGTTAGGAGGACGAGGGGACAGAAGAAAGGTTGGGAGGACCAGGGGACAGAGGAATGGTTGGGAGGACAAAGGGATGGGTGAGGGAGGGAATGTTAGGGAGGACTGGGAGACAGGGGAAGGTTGCTGTGGCTCAGCAACGCACCCGGCCACAGCAACGCGTGGCCGGGTACAGCTAGTGTACAAATAAATATACTGATATCATATATATATATTTGCTGGCCTAACTAGTCTAATCAGTCAAGGGTAATGGGAGGGTAAAATGATCTACCTTAACATTCCTGTTCACGACGCTTGTCCCCCGATGGTACGAGGTTCCCAGGTCACTCCTCAGCGATCCAGTTGCATGTTGTGAAGCAGGTGTCGTGAAGCAATTACGTCATCTCCAGGCTGCTCCCAAACGTTCAGGTATTCCAATCCTGGTCCAACCAGTGGTCACTGAGCCGGTCACTGTATACACACGTTCCTTCCACAAGACATTTTCTCCTTGATTTAGAAACCATGTCTTCCATCTAACGCCTCAGTAGATGTGACCCAGTCACTGCAGTGCTGTTCATCTACCAACCAGACTCTTTCCCTCCCTGTCCGGCCCGTTGCTGCCGTGAGGGGGCCTTGGTGGGCGGCAGCCAAAGTGTGATGCTCCATGGGAGAGTCCTCTGTCCTTTTGTGGCCTTATGCTCTTGCTGCTGTCCTCTCGAATTCTGCCAGGCAATTTTTCCAATTCCTTGTGTTTCATTTTTCTTCCCCCCCCCCCCCATCTTCTCCTTTCTAACTGTCATTTCCCGCCGATCTTTTGCCTGTTTTGATTATTCTTACGGCCTTCTTCTGTTTTGATGCCTGGTTGTTTGGGGAGACATACTCTTACACCTATAGAATTGTGGTACCCAACGTCGCGTGCGAGAGGGTGCTTTTATTGTCAATCCTCTTTTCATCACTAAACTCGAACTCGACGAATTGACACCTCTTAAGGTGGCGTTTGTGGGGTGTATACTCACGATGCTCTCCTGGGGGACCTCTGCAAGATCGGCAACATGTCTCTTGTTGGGTTTCCTGCCTCTAAGTGTGGCTCTGTGATGAGTGTGGGGGCATATTCGTAAATGAAAGTTGTTCATCTCGTTTTATGTCTCATTCTGTTCCTCTTGTACCTTCTTGGGCTCGTGGGGTAGGCGACCAATCCTCTGAGTCGGACTGTGTTGGAAGACCGGGCTCTATAGGCCCCGCGGCATTGGGCCCCGACCTTGCTCCTCCTTTGACCCTCCTGACTACTCCCCTCAGCTCCCCTTCCTCCTCTGTGGTTGGGTCGAGCGACAAGCCCCAAGTGGTGATCACCTCGTCCCCTGGCACGGCTCAATCTCTCTCTTTTAACCCCTCTCTCTCTGGGTGTTCTCAAAACAGTCTGCGTTACGGCCGCACTCGCTCAATCCCTTCCCGTACTGATGCGTAACAAGCCTTGTTTGGTCCCACTTCGTGGGCCAAATACTTTGATCACCTCTGGATTCTACACCTGACGATTTCTCCCTCTATAGGCACCATGTTGATTCAGTAGATGCCTGTGTTAATTTCAAAACCACCCATTTTGGTACACATGTCATTGCTGATCCTTCTCAAAATGCAGCCACCCGCATGGCCGCCTTTTCCTGTCTAGGCAAAACCCCTGTTCGGGTCTTCAAGAACGCTTGGTTGAATGCCAGTGTTGGCACTGTTCTCCTCCCACCCCCATGTTGCAAACGGTGTTAGGAATCTACAGGACTGCCACAAAAATATTCAGCATATCCTCGAAGCCCAGGTCCATTCTGTCCTCTATGTTAACACGTTTACTTGTCCCCCTCCTGGTCGTCGCCGTCAGCCCCTTCGGGTTGTAAAAATTACCTTTGATGGTAGGACCCTTCCGCCCTCTGTCATTCTTGCTCATGCCAGGTTCTCCGTCCAGGAGTACATTCACTCTCCTCGGTTCTGTAATAAGTGCTGGAGGTTTGGGCATGGTGCCCTCCGATGCTCCAGTACTGTCTCTCTCATGCCCCTTGTGTGGGGACGACGGTCACTCCCCAGCAAACACAAATCATCTAGGAAACGTTCGCCTATCTCTTCCCATAGGTGTGGGAATGATTTGCATTGAGAATGGTGCAGGAGAGCCTTTGAGAAACTTTTAATCAAAAAATCCAAACACAAAGGTTTTATTTTAAATTGTTTTTCTACAACTATTTTGTTCCAAATGTAAAACAAATAGTTTTTACATGTTTAAATATAAAATTTATGGTGTTTTTTGTAAAATTCATTAATAAATTGTGAATGATATATATTGGCTGAGTGAAACCTTTAAAATCCATTTAGTTATAATATGATCAGAAAAAAGTAGTTTTCCAAATTTTCTAAAAATCGCTCTTTTTAACACAATTTGACTCCTTATGCATTCCACTAAACACTATATCATTTTTAAATATATAATTTATGTATTATTCCCTAAAATAATTTATATAAATTATAAAAGTTGCTGGAAAGTGGTGTGAAAGAATCTGAAAACTTTTTGTTGTCTTATATATTGGCGTGTTCTTATTAACTATGTCTCAAGTGCACAGTTTATCAAACAAGAAGATTAACATTCGTCAACCCTTAAAATCTTATATGTTATCTTGCTGGTGCAAAATGGGTGAATTTTTAGGAACAGCTAGTATCTATATGACAAATGGTGTTTTCCCTAACTCAAACAATGTAGGGTTTATTATTCTACATATATTTCTAATGACTCTTAGATGTTTACATTCTCTGAAGTATAATTGTGAAGGCTGTGTCCATCACTCTCAACACAGATTCTTAAACTCCTCTCTGCAGGTTCAACTATATAATTAGTTTCCATTCTGAATCTCCATGGACATTTGTATCCAAAATGAAACCAATGTGGTTTCCTTCAGCGCCTTCAGCCAGCACATTTGCTCATTCATTTCCACAGATTCCAACATGGTAGGGGATTTACAAAAATTTGGATATTCATATTGTTATATATTAAAAATATGAATGCAGTTCAATATGATAAGACAAATACATGAGTTTATGATAAATTCGTTTTCTGTGATATACCATTGATATGCTCTTTTTTTTCTTTAAACGGCAGACTAAACTAAATTACGATCGAAAGTATATATTGCTTTTTAAGAATTAAGCTCCACCACTGACTGCCAATTAAGTGCTCACATCAACAGAGTTGATGTATAAATGGTCAACGCTCAACAGAGTTAGTATAAATGGGGTTAAGTCAGAGTTGGAAAATGTTGTAGGTTGAGTACCTCAAAGCTCTGTCCTGGGACCTCTGTTGTTTATAATACTCAAATCAAATCAAATGTTTATTTAGGTAAGGTACATACATACAAGAGATTTTACAAAGAGTAATGAGTTTATAGATAGGGCTAGTACATACAATGTCTAAAGCCACTATTACGCAAAGCGTTTCGGGCATGAAAAACAAAGGGATGAGGTAGCTCAAGCTATTCTCACCCCATTCAGTACAACGTGTTAATACATACATAGACACACATCACAAATAAACATATTACCAAACATTCTGAGAGATAAACATATACATTTCCTCCTTCACAAGTAGTATGTTATCAGACGTACACACAAATACTTTTATGACCTAGGTATACTGTATAGACAATTTGCAAGACACCTGCAGATAATTCAACAAAATATTACAGTCTTGGTGCAAAATTCTTATATCTCACAAGAATATCATCAACCTTTCCGTTGTGACACATCCAGGCTATTTGTTCAGGAACGGTCCTTATCTCAGTGTTTCTATATACATTAATCAACGGACAATCAAGAACATAATGGGCCAGGGTGTGAGACCTTAACATACCACATAGTTTACACTTCGTGTCATTATCATGAACATCTATCCCATATTCCCAGTAATATTTGTACCCAAGCCTGAGCCGCATGTACACAGAGTCACTCCAAGCATTTCTCCTTTTACCATAAGTGAAATGGGTGTTTTGACTCACATACATGTAGTGTTGCATGGTTTGACTACTCTCATACATTATCTCTCTCCTCTCCACTCCCGCCTGTGCCTGAATATTTCTGATTTTGCTTCTTATTTGTCTCATTGTGAATTCACATTCAATGTCAACTTGTGGTTTTGATGTGGCACGTTTGGCCAAGTCATCCGCCACCTCGTTGAGCACTATTCCAACATGAGATGGAACAGTTCAATATGAGTTAGTTAGTTTAGTTCATTTATTATGCACCCCATACCCATCTTGTGGGCGGTAGTGGAAAGGGTTACAGAGGTACATAATGGGCTCAGGGACTGAACCCCACAATTTATTTAGCTAAGCAAGTTACAATCTTGATGAGCTAGTTACAAAATTCAATATAAGTCATCACATCAACAATGGGTTCGAGATCGACCTCAAGTACAGGTTCTAAATTAAGCAACTGACATATGTGGAGAGCTAGTATCAAAATTTATATGTTTGTCCTGCACACCGCCCCCCATCCAGTGGGCAGCGGTGGATAGGTTACAATCACTTAGTTGTTATCTACAGTTAGCAAACTGGGGATATTTGGCTAAAATTTCTGGTAGCAGATCATTTTGAATGAAATATTGACACATCGCTGGAACATTGGTTATAGAATTGTCTCTAAATTCATGTATCTTTTCGCACTCCATCACATAGTGACGGAGGGTGTGCGAATAATTTTGTTGACACAGTTTACATTTGGTCAGGTCTACATCAGCAGATAATGAGAATTCCCAGAGATACTTGTAACCGAGTCTAAGCCGAGCAGTAGTAACATCTAGAAGTCTGCTGATTTTATTGGATGATCCATAGATGTGTGGCTCCTCTTGCATGATAGTATGATGATAGATGGAATTACTGGTGTCAATTTCACTTTGCCTCAGATCTACAAGATCTTGTTGAAGTTCTCGGTGTACTGCTGCTCTCAGATTGCTCATTGACAATCCAAGGTTACACTCAACGGCTCCTTTAAAGGCAGATTCTGTGGCTAACTTATCAGCTCTATCATGCATTCGGAGCCCAACATTAAGCTCAAGCTTAAACTTAACATTAAGCTTAAGCCCAGCATCAACATTAAGAATTTAAAACCAAAAGTACAAAGTGCGATGAGTACTCACAATAACCTTAAGCATCAAAACAAAAATGTGTATACTCCTTTTACTTTCCTGACCTTAGTTCTCGAGCTACGTATTTCATTTTGATATCAACGTGTTCGCAATAAAAATTTGTAGAAGAACATTAGTAAAAAAGTCACGAAATGTATATGGATACCAGCACCAAATAAATACCTACGTAGATGACTCGCCGTGAGCCCCCAACAGCAACAAAATGTTTTTACTCTTGGGATTGTTATCACTTTCACACTTGTCCTACAGCGTTAATTTTGGTATCAATAGACTCGCAATGAAATTCCCAACACGGTGATATGAATATAAACGTAGAATAATGGTCGCGGCCCACCCGCAAGAGTGTGGGAAGTGGCGGAACTGTTACCCAGTATTGGTGACATGACGACATATGGGCGATACAGCGCTTTGAAAGTTTATAATTATTTCACTGTCCTGACATTATTATTGTATGTACGTCATTCATTTTTGTGCCAATGTTTTCGCAATAGAATGTTCTATGAGCCCGTAGGTAAAAAAGAGCAACAAAGCGTAAGATAGAATAGCACCATATATAAAACAACGCTGGAACATATCAGTGAGCGTCAAACACACACGAAATGTGTGTTTGATGGTGGTCAAATGATGTTTGATGTGTTTGATCAGGTGATGTCTTGATCCGCATAATTAAAGTATAAATTGTGTTGAGAAAAAATAAGAAAAAAGGGAAAAAACGGGGGGGGGGGGGGGGAACATGGCAGAAAAAGAGTAAAAATACAATTTGGTCAACAAAACAGCATTGTTTAAAATAAAAGATATGATATAATCTGATGATATAATGATACACACCACTGGGTATGCTAACACGCAGAACACTCTTAACTCTGTATTAGACTCATGTCAGGACCTAGGTTTATTTATCTCAGCAGAGAAAACAAAGATACTAAATCGGCGCCCACCCAGGCAGGGAGGAGCTGTTCACAAGATGCAACTGTCTGATGGCTCCCAGCTTGACTATGTAAACAGATTCAAATACCTTGGCCTTGAAGCATTGTTCCAAATGGATAACAAAAACTGGAACTCAACTCAGAATGTATCAGGTTCATGATTTGTACCAAGAGAAACAACAACGGCACTTTCCTGCACCGTGGAAGGTTACACCATTTCCAGTTTTAATCCCTCCCTTTCCACCCAAGAAGCAAATTAGAGATCAGCCCAAACTTCGTCTTGAGGCAAAGCTCAACGCCTTAAGCCATATTGATGCTCTGTCCACAAAGCATTCTCTCTCTCAAATCATATACACTGATGGTTCCCTACACCGCACCACGGGTGCAACTGGAAGTGCAGTTGTTCTGACAATGGGCGATGGCCTATACTTTGAGTGGGGAGTCCGTATAAACAACTGGGCCTCTACCTTTCAGACTGAACTATTTGCTTGCTCCTTGCACTGAAATGTGTACAAGTCTCCAAACTTGATACATTAATTGTAAGTGACTCCTTATCATCCTTAAATGCTCTCAACTCTTTAAGACATAACTGTAGCATGCTCGTGTCCGAAGCTAGACACAAATACAACAAAATTATTAAGGATGGTAACAGAGTCCATTTCATGTCGTCTCCATCTCATGTTGGCCTCCGAATGCACGATAGAGCTGATAAGTTAGCCAAAGAATCTGCCTTTAAAGGAGACATATGAGTGTAGCCTTGGATTGTCAATGAGTAATCTGAGAGCAGCAGTACACCGAGAACTTCAACTATATCTTGTAGATCTGAGGCAAAGTGAAATTGACACCAATAATTCCATCTATCATCATACTATCATGCAAGAGGAGCCACACATCTATGGATCATCCAATAAAATCATCAGACTTCTAGATGTTACTACTGTTCGGCTTAAACTGTGTTTCAACTCTCTCTGGGATTTCTAATTATCTGCTGATGTAGACCTAACCAAATGTAAACTGGGTCAACAAGCACACCGTCTGTCACTATGTGATGGAGTGAAAAAAAACTTCAATTGAATTGAATTGAACTGAATTCAGTGACAATTTTATAATAAATGTTCCAGAGATGTTTAAATATTTCATTCAAAACGATCTGCTACCAGAAATCTTAGCCAAATATCCCCTATTTGCTAACTAAGATAAGTAAATGATAAGTAAATTGTCTCGCCAATTATATATACGAGGGAATGATTAAGGGTCGAGGGACGAAATGCGCATTGCTGCCCTCACCTGTGACGTCACAGCATCATCCGGCCAGTATCAACAGACGTCACAGCATCATCCGGCCATTTTGTCGTCAGTGCAGTCAGAGGACAAACGCTTCATGCAAATATTATCGTAAGTAAACACTTATTTTTTATTATATTATTAGATTCTAGTGCTGGCTATAGTGCTGTGTATGTGGAGGCGAGGCCGGGCAGTGCTAGTTTATGGAGAGACGAGGCCGGGCAGTGCTAGTGTATGTGGAGGCTAGGCCAGGCAGTGCTAGTGTGTGTGGAGAGGCCTGGCAGTGCTGGTGTGTGTGGAGGCTAGGCCGGGCAGTGCTAGTGTGTGTGGAGAGGCCTGGCAGTGCTGGTGTGTGTGGAGGCTAGGCCAGGCAGTGCTAGTGTGTGTGGAGAGGCCTGGCAGTGCTGGTGTGTGTGGAGGCTAGGCCAGGCAGTGCTAGTGTGTGTGGAGAGGCCTGGCAGTGCTGGTGTGTGTGGAGGCTAGGCCAGGCAGTGCTAGTGTGTGTGGAGAGGCCTGACAGTGCTGGTGTGTGTGGAGGCTAGGCCAGGCAGTGCTAGTGTGTGTGGAGAGGCCTGGCAGTGCTGGTGTGTGTGGAGGCTAGGCCAGGCAGTGCTAGTGTGTGTGGAGAGGCCTGGCAGTGCTGGTGTGTGTGGAGGCGAGGCCGGGCAGTGCTAGTGTGTGTGGAGAGGCCTGGCAGTGCTGGTGTGTGTGGAGGCGAGGCCGGGCAGTGCTAGTGTGTGTGGAGAGGCCTGGCAGTGCTGGTGTATGTGGAGGCGAGGCCTGGCAGTGCTAGTGTGTATGTGGAGGTGAGGCCTGGCAGTGCTAGTGTGTGTGGAGAGGCCTGGCAGTGCTGGTGTGTGTGGAGGCTAGGCCAGGCAGTGCTAGTGTGTGTGGAGAGGCCTGGCAGTGCTGGTGTGTGTGGAGGCTAGGCCAGGCAGTGCTAGTGTGTGTGAAGAGGCCTGGCAGTGCTGGTGTATGTGGAGGCTAGGCCAGGCAGTGCTAGTGTGTGTGGAGAGGCCTGGCAGTGCTGGTGTGTGTGGAGGCTAGGCCAGGCAGTGCTAGTGTGTGTGGAGAGGTCTGGCAGTGCTGGTGTGTGTGGAGGCTACGTCAGGCAGTGCTAGTGTGTGTGGAGAGGCCTGGCAGTGCTGGTGTGTGTGGAGGCTAGGCCAGGCAGTGCTAGTGTGTGTGTGGAGAGGCCTGGCAGTGCTGGTGTATGTGGAGGCGAGGCCTGGCAGTGCTAGTGTGTATGTGGAGGTGAGGCCTGGCAGTGCTAGTGAGTGTGGAGAGGCCTGGCAGTGCTGGTGTGTGTGGAGGCTAGGCCAGGCAGTGCTAGTGTGTGTGGAGAGGCCTGGCAGTGCTGGTGTGTGTGGAGGCTAGGCCAGGCAGTGCTAGTGTGTGTGGAGAGGCCGGGCAGTGCTGGTGTGTGTGGAGGCTAGGCCAGGCAGTGCTAGTGTGTGTGTGGAGAGGTGAGGCCTGGCAGTGCTAGTGTATGGAACTGAGGACTCAGGCCCCAGGGCCTGGGCACAGGGGCCTGAGCACTGCTGAGGGTTAGCCAACATGAGAGGGTTGTGTTGATTGCCTGAAATTATTTAAATTGTTTAATGTATTGAATGGCATTTTTCAAGTTACATTTTTTAAATTACTGAACTAGGTTCTAATTTTTTTTTAATTTTGCCCCGAGGGGCGAGTTTATTGGGCAGCGCCACTCATCTCGTGAGTGGACACAACGCCATAGCAGCATGTACAACACTCCCCAATAGGAAGAAAACCCGCTGGGTTCTAGGCTAGGTTAGGCTAGGTTAGGCTCATCTGTAATACTGTAATAATTGAATTAAGCCTAGCAAAGCCTAGAAGTCTTGTGACTGGTCTGTGGCACGTTTCTGTTGAAATGTAGTCTTTTCGAGACTACATTTCAAATGTAGTGTGTGTGGAGGCGTGTATGTTAGGTATTACCTAACATACACGGTCTAATATATCTATGTGTGAAATAGATTAAATCCATTTATTTGATATTCAGCTAATAGTTCTGTATTTTCCATGTTTTGGTAAGTGCAATAATATGTATTGTTTCATTGCAGATTAGAGATTCTAGATAGTTCTAGATTTCCGAAGTACTGAAACGCGCGCCATACAGGCTTGGTGGATCTAGGTGCAAGGTAAAATTATTTACATTTACTTGTTTTTTATTTATATGCATATATATATATATATATATATATATATATATATATATATATATATATATATATATATATATATATTATATATATGTGTGTATTTGTATGTATATAAATTTGTGTGTAAATCACGGAAATTAGCATGTGGTGAAAAATGTGAGTGTCAGACCATAAAATACAGTCACTGTATTTTATCAAACCCTTATTAGAATAATAGATCTTGTAATAATTTTGCAAAAATAGTGGCATTTACTATTTTATAAAGATTATTAAAAAATTTACCGATATGGTGCATTCGGAAGACAAACCCAATTTTTCACTTTTGAGAATTGAGCACCTGCTACATCCAGATTCTAGGGAGGAAAGGAAGGACGATCTTACTGGATCCCATAGCCTCTCCGAGGCACAAACCAGGCTTGTACACAACCCCTCCCCCCTGCACCCGAGCTATGTCAACAGGCCGTTCTCCCTCTTCGCCCTTACATCATCACACACAGATCACAATAATGTGATGCATCAAATGAACAAATCCACAAGGGCCGTGATGAGGATTCAAACCTGTGTCCGGGAGCATCCCAGACACTGCCTTAATCGATTGAGCTACGACAGGGTAAAAGGGTTGAAACCGAACTTCTACTGAACTTCCTGGATCCTTTTACCCTGTTGTAGCTCAGTCGATTTAGGCAGCACAGGGTCTTCAGCATTAATGGTAGACTGCGATGGCCACTTATAATCCCCTGAGAGAGGCTCCCAGAGCCTCCGACCTCGAGAGCTATTCGAAGCACGTCCGCTCGCGTCCACAGTCAGATCAGCTCTGAGCGACGCCACCAGCGCCGAGTCTGGGTTCTCGGTGATGTCACAGCAGGCCCTGATTGGTTGGCCGCTCCACATCACCTCAGCCAGCAAATCCCCCGCCGGTTGGCGTCGCCCACAAAATGGCAGATTTGTAGGCAGGGTGGTGCCAATTTACTTGTACCAGGGGTACGACTTCCCCTCTTACCATCAAACTCATAAATACAAATTTCTCCTTAATTAAGTGACCAATCTGGTCGCCTCATATACCAAAAGACTCCCTGCATCTCAGGGAATCAGCAGGGTCAGCGGATATGACTCTTAAAGCAGGATTTGGGGAAAAAAAGGAGGGGGTACTCCGTAACAGTAGCCATTTGTTGGACTATTCATTCAGTTTGTCTAGATCATCTTGTAGCCTCATACTATCTTCCTCTGTCTTAATCCTCCCCATTATTTTTGCATCGTCAGCAAACAATGAGAGGAACGAGTCTCTTTCCTCTGGGAGATTATTTACATATATCAGAAACAGTATAAGTCCATGGACTGATCCCTTTGGGACTCCATAGGTGACACTTCGCCAATCTGAGACCTCACCCCTCACAGTGACGCTGTCTTCTGTTGCTTAAGTACTTTCTTATCCAGTGGAGTTTCTTCCCTTTCACTCCTGCTTGCATCTCCACACACTAATCTCTTGTGTGGTACTGTATCAAAGGCTTTCTGGCAATGCAAAAACATGCAGTCTGCCCATCACTCTCTTTCTTGCCTGATATTTGTTGCATGGTCATAGAATTCAAGTAGTCCTGTGAGGCATGATTTGCCATCCCTAAACCCCATGCTACTCCAGATGTTCCACCAGTTTTTTTAGATAATCTTAGATAATCAGTTTAGTCTTATGCTTGAACTAGATATGGACTCCATGCTGGAGCCGCATATTCCAGGATTGGTCTGACATATGTGGTATATAATGTTCTGAAAGATTCCTTACACAAGTTTCTAAAGGCCGTTCTTATGTTAGCCAACCTGGCATATGCTGCTGATGTTATCCTCTTGATAAGAGCTTCAGGGGGAAAGGTCTGGCATTATATCAACCCCCAGGTCTTTCTCTCTCTTTGACTCTTGAAGTATTTCATCTCCCAAATGATACCTTGTATCTGGTATCCTGCTTCCTACCCCTATCTTCATTACATTACATTTATTTGGGTTAAAGTCTAACAACCATTTGTTCAACCATTCCTGCAGCTTGTCCAGGTCTTCTTGAAGCCTCATGCTGTCCTCCTCTGTCTTAATCCTTCTCATAATTTTAGCGTCGTCAGCAAACATTGAGAGGAATGAGTCTATACCCTCTGGGAGATCATTTACGAATATCAGAAACAGGATAGGTCCGAGTACAGAGCCCTGTGGGACTCCACTGGTGACTTCACGCCATTCTGAGGTCTCACTCCTCACTGTAACTCTCTGCTTCCTATTGCTTAGGTACTCCCTTATCCACTGGAGCGCCCTACCAGTTACTCCTGCCTGTTTCTCCAGCTTATGCATCAACCTTTTATGGGGTACTCTGTCAAAGGCTTTCCGACAGTCAAAAAAAGTGCAGTCCGCCCATCCTTCTCTTTCTTGCTTAATCTTTGTCACCTGATCATAGAATTCTATCAAGCCTGTAAAGCAAGATTTACCCCTCCCTGAATCCATGTTGATGGGTTGTCACGAAGTCTCTTCTCTCCAGATGTGTTACTAGGTTTTTTCTCACAATCTTCTCCATCACCTTGCATAGTATACAAGTTCAGGACACTGGCCCGTAGTTCAGTGCCTCTTGTCTGTCACCCTTTTTGTATATTGGTACTACGTTAGCAATCTTCCATATTTCTGGTAGGTCTCCCGTTTCCAGTGTCTTACTATACACCATGGAGAGTGGCAAGCAAAGTGCTCCTGCACACTCTTTCAATACCCATGGTGAGATTCCGTCAAGCCCAATAGCTTTTCTCACATCTAGCTCCAATAAGTGCTTCTTGAACTCATCTCTTGTAATTTCGAACCTTCCCAAGGTCACCTGGTTTGCTGTCACCTCTCCTAGCGCCGTGACTTCTCCCTGTTCTATTGTAAAGACCTCCTGGAACCTTTTGTTGAGTTCTTCACACTCCTCTTTGTCATTCTCTCTGATCCTGTCCTCGCCCACCTTAAGTTTCAACACTTGTTCCTTCACTGTTGTCTTCCTCCTGATGTGACTGTGTAGTAGCTTTGGTTCGGTCTTGGCTTTATTAGCTATATAATTTTCATACCTTTTCTCAGCTTCTCTTCTCACACTAACATACTCGTTCCTGGTTCTCTGGTATCTCTCTCTATTTTCTGGTGTTCTGTTATTACGGAAGTTCCTCCATTCCCTTTTGTTCAGCTCCTTTGCTTTCATACATTCCCTATTAAACCACGGATTCTTCCTTTGCTTCTCTGTTTTTTCCTGTCGAGCTGGAATAAACCTGCTTACAGCCTCCTGACACTTTTGGGTGACATAGTCCATCATGTCTTGTACGGACTTGGTTCCGAGTTCTGTGTCCCAATGTATATCCCCTAGGAATTTATTCATCTCCTCATAGTTTTCCTTTTGGTACGCCAGCCCCTTGTTTCCCAGTTCTTTTTTGGGGGTGATATTTCCTAACTCAACCAGGTACTCAAAGCTCAATACACTGTGATCACTCATTCCCAAGGGGGCTTCCAACTTAACTTCCCTTATATCCGACTCATTTAGGGTAAATATCAGATTAAGCAAGGCTGGTTCATCCCCTCCTCTCATTCTTGTCGGTCCCTTGACGTGTTGACTTAGAAAGTTTCTTGTTGCCACGTCCAACAGCTTAGCTCTCCATGTGTCTGGGCCTCCATGTGGGTTTCAGTTCCCCCAATCTATCTTCCCTTGGTTGAAGTCTCCCATTATTAGTAGTCTAGATTCGTTCCTGCTAGCCACAGAAGCTGCTCTCTCTATTATATTGATGGTGGCCAAGTTGTTTCTATCGTATTCCTGTCTGGGTCTTCTGTCGTTCGGTGGGGGGTTATATATGACTACTACTATAATTTTCTGTCTTCCAGTTGCTATGGTGCCTGATATGTAGTCACTTGAACCTTCACAGTTCTGAATTACCATCTCTTCGAAACTCCAACCTTCTCTTATTAGCAAAGCTATCCACCTCCTCCTCTCCCCTTTCTCTCTTTCCTCACTACATAGTAGCCTTGTGGAAACACTGCGTTTGTTATGGTTTTTCGTTCGTTTGTTATGGTTTGTGTGCACGCGCGCACGCTCGCGTGTGTGTATACTTACCAAGATGTTCTTATAATGTCTAGAAAGACTCATATCCCCACCTTTTGAACACTCTTGGATTAATGCATATACTCATACCTGTACCTCCCACTTTTATCATATTTACAAATAAAATTATCAATTGAATTAGCTTAAGCAGCTTCTACTTCTAACCTGTTCCATATTTTGACAACTTTAACATTGACAATGTTCTTCCTGGTGTATCTATGACTCATGTGCGTCTACAGTTTCCACCGATGACCCCTCTTCTACTATTCCAAGCTAAGAGCAACACTCGTTTTTCTACTTTATCAGTTTCTTTTCGAATCTTATATGTTGATAACATGTTCCCCCTCTCTCCTTTCCTCCGGCGTGGTAATGTCCAATGCGCGCAGTCTCTCTATATAGCTTAATCCTTTCAGCTACGGAACGAGTTTCCTGGCATATCTTTGAACCTTTTTTAGTTTTTAATTGATCAGGTATGGGTTCAATGCTCGGGATGCATTTTCAAGGGTGGGTTTCACCATAGAGGGCCCCGAAAGCCCCTGTGTCCAAGTTTCTGAGGGATACACGGATGTTGGCCAGTATGCCTACATTTGGATCTGTATGGAGTCTGCCTACATCACGTCACTGCTGAGTACTTTCCATTTGTAAATTATCTATTAATTAATGTATGTGTGTGTACTCACCTAATTGTGCTTGCGGGGGTTGAGCTCTGGCTCTTTGGTCCCGCCTCTCAACCATCAATCAACTGGTGTACAGATTCCTGAGCCTACTGGGCTCTATCATATCTACATTTGAAACTGTGTATGGAGTCAGCCTCCAACACATCACTTCCTAGTGCATTTCATTTACTAACTACTCTGACACTGAAAAAGTTCTTTCTAATGTCTCTGTGGCTCATTTGGGTACTCAGCTTCCACCTGTGTCCCCTTGTTCGCGTCCCTCCAGTGTTGAATAGTTCATCCTTGTTTACCCGGTCGATTCCCCTGAGGATTTTATAGGTTGTGATCATGTCCCCCCTTACTCTTCTGTCTTCCAGTGTCGTAAGGTGCATTTCCCGCAGCCTTTCCTCATAACTCATGTCTCTTAGTTCTGGGTCTAGCCTAGTAGCATACCTTTGGACTTTTTCCAGCTTCGTCTTGTGCTTGACAAGGTACGGGCTCCATGTTGGAGCCGCATACTCCAGGATTGGTCTTACATATGTTGTGTACAAGATTCTGAATGATTCCTTACACAGGTTCCTGAACGCCGTTCTGATGTTAGTTAGCCTCGCATATGCCGCAGACGTTATTCTCTTTATGTGGGCTTCAGGAGACAGGTTTGGTGTGATATCAACTCCTAGATCTTTCTCTCTGTCTGTTTCATTAAGTACTTCATCTCCTATTCTGTATTCTGTGTCTGGCCTCCTGTTTCCACTGCCTAGTTTCATTACTTTGCATTTACTCGGGTTGAACTTCAACAGCCATTTGTTGGACCATTCAGTCAGCCTATCTAGGTCATCTTATATCCTCCTACTATCATCCTCTGTTTCAATCCTCCTCATAATTTTTGCATCGTCGGCAAACATTGAGAGGAACGAATCTATACCCTCTGGGAGATCATTTACATATACCAGAAACAGTATAGGTCCAAGGACTGACCCCTGCGGGACTCCACTTGTAACGTCTCGCCAATCTGAGACCTCACCCCTCACACAGACTCGTTGTCTCCTGTTGCTTAGGTACTCCTCTATCCACCGGAGTACATTCCCTTTCACTCCAGCCTGCGTCTCCAACTTTCGCACTAGCCTCTTGTGTGGCACTGTATCAAAGGCTTTCTGACAATCCAAAAATATGCAGTCTGCCCACCCTTCTCTTTCTTGCCTTATTTTTGCTGCCTGGTCGTAGAATTCAAGTAACCCTGTGAGGCAGGACCTGCCATCCCTGAAACCATGTTGATGCTGTGTTACAAAGTTCCTTCGCTCCAGATTCTCCACTAGTTTTTTTCGCACAATCTTCTCCATCAGCTTGCATGGTATGCAGGTTAGGGACACAGGCCTGTAGTTCAGTGCCTCCTGTCTATCCCCTTTTTGTATATCGGGACTACGTTAGCTGCTTTCCAAATACCTGGCAGTTCCCCTGTTGCCAGTGATTTGTTATACACTATGGAGAGTGGTAGGCACAGTTCTCCTGTTCCTTCCTTTAGAACCCAAGGGGAGATTCCATCTGGGCCTATAGCCTTTGTCACATCCAACTCTAGTAAACACTTCCTTACTTCCCCGCTGGTAATCTCAAACTCTTCCAGTGGTTCCTGGTTAGCTATTCCCACACTTACCTCTGGAATTTCTCCTTGCTCTAAGGTGAAGACCTCCTGGAATTTCTTATTCAATTCCTCACACACTTCTTGTCATTTGTAGTGAATCCTTCCGCCCGTATCCTTAATTTCATAACCTGTTCCTTTACTGTTGTTTTTCTCCTGATGTGGCTATGCAACAATTTAGGCTGAGTCTTTGCCTTGCTTGCGATGTCATTTTCGTATTGTCTTTCTGCCTCTCTTCTCATCCTGACATATTCATTCCTGGCATTCTGGTATCTTCCTCTGCTCTCCAGTGTCCTGTTATTCCTATAGTTTCTCCATGCCCTTTTTCTTTGCTGCTTAGCTAGCCCAGATCTCTGATTAAACCATGGGTTTCTCATTTTCATTTCTCTGTTTTCCTTTTGGACTGGGACAAACTTGTTTGCTGCGTCCTTGCACTTCTGTGTGATGTAATCCATCATATCTTGGGCCGTCTTTTCCCTGAGCTCTGTTTCCTATGCTATATCTGTTAGGAATTTTCTTATCCCCTCATAGTTTCCCTTTCGGTATGCTAACCTTTTGGTTTCGGTATCCCTCCTCGAGTTCAATAACCCTTCTTCAATAAAGTACTCAAACACCAGTACACTGTGGTCGCTCATTCCTACTGGGTCCTCAAAACCGATTTTTCTTATGTCGGAGTCGTTCAGAGTGAAGACTAGGTCGAGTCTCGCTGGTTCATCATTGCCTCTCATCCTTGTGGGTTCTCCGACATGCTGGGTTAAAAGGTTTCTTGTCACCACCTCCAATCGTTTGGCTCTCCACGTATCCTCGCCTCCATGCGGTTCCTTGTTCTCCCAGTCAATCCTTCCGTGATTCAAGTCGCTCATGATGAGCATGTGGGATCTATTTCTACAGGCAGCAGAGGCTGCCCTCTCAATTATAGTGTTAACTGCCATGTTGTTGTTTTCATACTCTTGACTGGGTCTTCTGTCATTTGGTGGAGGGTTGTATATTACTGCTACTACTATTCTTGGTCCTCCCATTGTTATGGTGCCTGCTATGAAGTCTCTGAACTCCTCACAGCCCAGGATGGCCATCTCCTTAAAACTCCATTCCTTTCTCATGAGTAGGGCCACTCTGCTTCCTCCCCTACCTTCCCTCTCTTTCCTTATTACTGTGTACTCCTGGGGAAACACGGCATTCGTTATGATTCCAGAGAGTTTTGTTTCAGTGAGTCCGATCA